>NW_010192806.1:0-34557 GCF_000695765.1 Mesitornis unicolor | reverse complement strand
AGGGAAAGAAATCTGAGAGGTGACTACAGTCATCCCCTACTGTTGACACATTTTCTTCAGCACCCCTGTTCTTACGCATTCTGGGTCCCCCAGAGCCAGTCAGGCTGTCACCTATCTCAGAAAACTGCTTGGTTTCTGCTTCCTAACAGGTTCCTGACAGCACCAGTGAGCCCCATGTCATGAAATAAGGGAGAAAACAGTAATAGCTCTTAGTCTACTGAGGAGATACAAAGGGGCTGTGATGCCTCAGCATAAAATTCATGCCTGTGGGTAGGTACAGGTAAGAGAGAGGAGGGCTTGAGAGCAAGCTCAGAAAACTTAATGCTCTGCATCACTCTTGAAAAGTCTAAGTCTGCTCTCAGTCTTTCTGGCCCCCTCATGCCCCATGCTGACCCCTTCTCCACAGCCTCCCTCTTTCACTTCAGTCCAGTGCAGGAATGTTGGTCCTTTCTCTGGTCTCACAAACCAGTTGGAAGAGACAGTGAGGTCCCCATTTCCTAGCTCCACACCAATTGGGAAAGAAAGAAAACGAGCACAATGTGTGACTTGGTGGAGGAAGCAGCTCTGTCACACATCACCCCATAAATCTCACGCCTGACAGAGTTTCTAATGCTGGAGTCACTTAAAAGCACAGCATCGTACTGGGTTAAATTGATGAATGGCACCAGGAGAGGGGACAGTCTAAAGCACTGAACAGGGACTCTGCTGATGGCAGACTCCCACTCTCATTCACATTCTGCTCCCTCTCTCCACTAATGGAGCATCATCTCTTTAATCAGAAAGTAAGTGCTCTCCAGGTTACTGCCTGAAACATTTGCAGATACTCTTTAGGGAGACCCGGAAGCAGCAACACTCGGCTTGGAAATCCTTCAATCAGGAGATGACGAAAGAAGAGTATAGACAAGGAGGTTCAGAGCATTCATATGTGAGGGGTTGTGCCTCCTCAGTTGTCAGTGGTGCAAACAACAGCCTATCAGGTTGTTGGAGAAGCTCGATGCCAAGCTAGACTTGGCCAGAAGAGTAATTAGTAGAGCTGTTCTCGGAAAAGCCCACCTCTAAAATGAATGAAGAGAAGCCCAGGGTAATAACCTTTTGTCACCCAGGAGAGAGGAGGGGACTCCTGGGGCAGCACAGTGGAGACCGTGGGAGATTATTCCAAGGCCAGGCTCTGACCTCACTGCAGCCAGCACTGGAGGTTGAATGGCTGAGGTCAGGCTAACACTTTCTCAGAGTCTTTCTTTGACTCCCCAGTTTCAGCCCTTCTCAGATCGGTTTGCCGATGTAAAGCAGAAAAGGTTTCTAAAGGTATCTCCCTGGTTTGGTGTTATTTCCTATCCTGTGCAAAGGATGGTGTTATTTCCTATTTAAGTGCAAAACAATGGCAGAACATCCCACAATTCATTTTTTACTTCCATTCTGGGATCAGAACCTTTGGCATTCAGAATCTACCCTACTACCTGTGTCTGCACAGCACTAGGCATGAAAACTGCGAGTTGCCTCACTCCCGCTGTTGCTTTGGCCCTCTTCTTCCACTCCTCCCCCCTGCACCATCCTCCTTTCTTTGCAATCCCAGAACTCTGTCCCCTGCTCTGCTCTTTAAAAGCTGCCTTCTGTCTTTACCTTCCATTCCCAACTTTCTCAGATTCCCTTGCCAGGCATTGTACTTACCCCAGTTTGTTCCCACTGCATTTTTACCTTTTGATGTTCCCCAGGGAAATCCCTTCCTGTTCTTTTTATCATTTTTGCTGTAGATGCAGAACTTATTAAGTACCAGATTTACTCATTAGGTGTCAAGTTTTCTTTCTCGTCTCTTCTGGGTGTGTGGTTTCTGGGGACACAAATTCCTTGGGGGCACCCCAGCCATGGGGTGAGTATAGCAACCCCCTGCAGCTCTCAGCCCAAGCAGCCAGGAAGAATACAGAGATGGCAGCCAGGCCAAGCTTTAATTGAGGACTGAGCCAGAGTAAACCCACCCAAGAACTGCTTGAAAAGCTGCATGCCTAGTTTAGATAGCTATGACCTGCATTGAATATACCTTTGTCATTGCTGTACGTCTGCAGTGAGTACTTGCAAGCTCCCTTGTATAAGAATAGTCTTGGAGTGTGGGAGCACAGAAGTCCAGAGTTTTAGGAGCCCTGCTTGATAGTTGCGTGTCTTTTAAGTTAATGGTGGTTCTCCAGGTCTGGTGTGTGCAGGTGAGATTCCTCCTCACTCCTCAGCCTTCAGTGCCCCAGTATGTGTGGTGCAGTCACCTACTCTCCAACTTACAACATGTTAACATTCTCTGTATTTTTGGCACTTTTCAAGTATAGCCTTCTCTGAAGTATCAGGGAGATGGGGTAAGGACACAGGGTGAGAGGTGAACTCTGCATCTGAAATAGCAAGAACTCAGTGTTACAACCATATAAAATCTTTTGAAGGTCATGGCGAAGTCAGTAAAGCAAATGCCCTCTTGAGAATTACCGAGGTGTTTCAGCGAAGGCTTTCAACATCACAGGCCCACTGTGATTTAGGTAAAACCAGCTCCCAGTGTAGTCACTAGTCTTCTCTTCTTTAACTTCCAGCCTCTGACTCAGCCTTGTCCTGTGCAGCAGAAGCTCTGGGTGGTCATTCCTGCTCCCTTGTTTGCCTTCTGATGACAATGCAGAGTCAGAGTTCACCACCTCTACCACATAACTCCCAGAATCGTTGCTCTCTACCGCCTCTAGGATGCAAACAAGAGGGTGGCAGGAAGGCTCCTAATGTGTTGGTGGGGGAGAAGCACTGGACTTGATGAGGTCTTTTCCAACTTTAATGATTCTATGTATAACTTTCACTGCAGGTGCTTCAAGGGAATGTGTAAGACTTCTAGAGAGCTCACAGCAGGTAGGCTAAATAGAGCAAGGAGATGAGCTAGATACCGAACGGCAAAGGGAGGAGGGCTGGAGCAGGGAGGGAGGTGGAAGGGATGCCTAGGGAGGGGACCTTCTCTGCCGGGCTGCTGGCAGGCACAGTGACGTCAGCTCTCCTACAAAGGGACCAGATGAAGAGATAATTTCAGCTGTGGCATTTTCTAAATGCTGGCTGTGCTGATGAGCAGGGCTGCTGTGATGAGTTTACCCTCTGGAGAGAGTGCATGCAGGTCTGAGGGGGGAGGGAGAAACACGGTTTGGGACAGGGGGAAGAGAAAGTGACTTTGAAATGTTGCAGCCTTCTATCTCTTCTGCTTGGGTGGTTGCTTTGGGAACAGGTGGAGACAAAGCTAGGAGGAAGACACTGCCATGCATGGTCCCTGCAGGTACTGAGATCAGCAGACCTCTTCTCAGCCAAATGTTTCCCTCTCAGAGCTGGGACTGCTTCTTGAGGCAAAGGAAGTCTTTCCATCAAGGTATAAACCATCTGTGACAAGTGTCTGCCACTACGCCATGTTTCATCTTCTCTGAAAGCTTGAAGCACCCCAGCTTTCCTAAGGTGTTGGTCCCCAACGTCCTCCCTTTTGCTCTGTTTCTGCTGGATATTTTCCCTCCTTTACATCAGCATGAGCCCCACCTGATCCTTAAGCAGAAAGGGACTCCCAGAGTCTCTTGATGCATCATTTGCCTTGCCCAGGGGCCCCTTAGATGGCTTCTGCTTCCTGAGATGCAGAAAGCAGGGTGGGGGCACTGTCAGTGTGTGCATCGGGGGGCTGCACTAAGGGACAGGGTAGGAGCACTGGCTCGCTCTAAGTAACTGCAGGGGTAGTGTGGGGACACTACTGGAGAAGGATGGATGGGGAGAGATGGCAAGCGGTGGGCCCTATGCGGTGGTCCTTACTCCCCGCAGCTGTCAGAGGTGCTGCAATGCTCGCCCCACATGCTCTGTAGTATGTGGGAGCTCTGTGTCCTTCCATGTTGGTGCCTCCCCAACCCTTTGGGTGTGTTTAATTGGCGCCACACTGTTATGGTTTAAGGGTTACCAGCCTGAAAGGGAAGGACAGATGGTGTCTGTAGGACCCTGGAAGGTCAGAGATCAGTACTGTTCCCTCCCCTTTCCGGCCACAGTCTATAAAAAATCGAGGTTTTTGCGGGCTTTTCCTGGCTTTCCTGGGCTGCTTCCTGTCGCATTTCGGGATGGCTGGGCCTAGCTCCATGTGCTCGGCAGCATCCACCACCATCTGCTCCCGGCACCACTGCAGTCCCTGGTGACGAGTCACAGCAGTCGCAGCGGCCACGAGGCACTGCTTGGACATTTCCACTCGGGACTACTGGGATCGGGTTTTGTATATAATTATCCTTTGTCCCTTATTAATTCCCTTTTCCTTTCCCCTGTTGTTCTCATTAAACTTTTTACAGTCTTAACTTCCAACCTTGTGTGGAGCAATTTTTTTTTATTATTATTATTCTCTCTCTGTTCCCTTCTCTTAATCCTCCCCCTGGGAGGGGTAGGGGCAATAGAGAGAAAATCCTGCTCGCTCTCTCTCTCTGACCCTTAAATGGAGACACACACTCAGATGGCATGGCCTGATTCATTCCTCTTCATCTCAAGGCTCTGCCTGCCTGTACCGTTCACTGCTCTAATACTGATGAAGAGAGAGGCAGGGCAGGGAGACCCCACCCCTTACCAAAATCAAGATCATTTTCCCTGTTGACAGCGAGAACATTTGGCTTCCGCCTCCCTTCCTCTCTCTCTCCTCCTCTCTTTTTCTGTGTGCTCCATTTTCTCTTCTAATGAGGGCAACACCTGCTTCCCAAACTCATTTGAATCTCTGAGCATCCTTCCCTAGCAAGTGAAACAGGAGATCAGTGCAGGGATGGAAGTACAGGTAGGCAACACTGGAGGACAGTTCACCTGTCCAGATGTTGGGTGCAGAGGATGAACCACCGTAACAGTTCTCGTGGCTAAGGTGGGAGCATGGCTGCTTGTGCAGGAGACTGGCAAAACTCTGGACCCCAATCTCTGGGTGTCTGGGAGCTAATGCTCAGGTTGTCATACTAATCCTCTAGAGGTTACTTCATAGCCTATGCACTTCAAGAGCCCATGGGAACATAGGCCTGCCCAGATGATTTAATCTGGGGGGGACACAGATTTACTACACATGCCACATCTACACATCTAGCCTTACATCTTAAGGCTCTCCAGGGGATCCTCTGCTTCTCTATTTACTTAGTCAGCTAGGCCGAGCAAGCACACCCTATGTATCACTTCTAGCTGCATAGGACAGGCTTTTTTTGGAGGAGCTGTGAACAGAGAGGTGTGGGGGGAGTCACTCTGCCTGCTGGTGATCCCCGGGAGCCTGGGCTATTACTTATTCACTGCGACGTGAGACCAAAGGCTGAGCATTTGTGAAAGTGGCCCTAGCTACCAGAAAGCCCGTACACAGCTTTGCTCTGAAGCAGAAATCCCCATCTTTTTGCCATGCAGACTTGGATGCGCCAGCTGCCCGGCTAAACCTGGCAACTGTGCTAATTGGGAGCACAGGGAGAGGGGCCAAGATGTGTCAGGGAAAGATGGAGCGACTTGAGAGAGCAGACGTCACTGGCGGCATGGGGGGACGGTTGGAGGGAGAGAGGAGGATTGCAGGGTTGGGGGGGGTGGTGAGGAATGGCAGAAAGGCTCAGGAGAAGGAGGGGCTGAGCGAAGCAGAGCATTTGGGAGAACGGGCGAGTGCGCATCAGAGCTGCAGGGACTCAGGGACGGTGTCACAGGCAAGGCTGAAATATAAATGGAAGTTCTCACTGAGCCGGATCAATGCCATATTGGTGAATGAAAAAGGGAGGCTGGAGGAGTGAAGGAAAACACCACAGCCAGGGCAGCCCATTCAGCACCTTCCCAGGCACCCTCAGCAGTGCTGCCCCATCCCACCAGTGCAGGCTCCCTATCAGAGGGCTAAGCAGTCAGCAGACTGGAGGAGGAGAGGGGGACTATGTCATTAGTTTGTCATTAATAAACCAATAGGGAGAATGAACAAAGACACACAGCCTGGTTTTTTTTTTTGTTGTTTCTTTCTTGCCTTTTCCCTGATCTGCCTTCCCCCTCCTTCCTTCCTGATCCCAGCTGTCCCTGCCTGGACAGCTCTGGTATCTGTGGCAATCAGCTAACCCTCCTTTCCCCACCACTCCTAACCCCCCACCCTCTGCCTCCTACAGCAGCATTTCTCATTAGGGCTCCAGAAATCCATCAAACGTGGGGCTCTTGCAGCTCCAGGTGCTAACGCACATATGTGTTCCTTAACAATACAGTTACTTCTTCCCTTGGCCTGGTCCTAGAGCAGTTGAAGACTCTTGGCTCGATTAAGTGTTTTGCTCTTGGAAGAGTCCAGCAGCACTGTCCAGGCCAAGGTGAAAGGCAGGTAGGGGAGCAAAGGGCATGATCTCTTAAGTCAAGGGAACTGTGGTCTCTCTTGCAGGGCAGGCTGGTCTCTAACTCCCCTAGCTTTTGTCCTCATGGCTTCCTCATGGCCATGTTTCATCTAATTTTATTTTCTGCTTGGCTACAGCTCTGCACACCTACCAGCCCAAGTCCCACAGTCAACTCTAGCCCCTGTCAGATCTGCCGCCTTCTACCTCCTTTAGCCATGCTGCCTTCTCCTCCCAAATTCTTCTTTCTCTTTATCTGACACCCACCTCTCTATTCACTGTGTTTCATGGCACTGGAGAGAAGCCTTAGAAAAGTCAAGGTGGAACAGTGCAAATTAGCCCCAAGGTCTGCCCTTTCCTACCATCTGTCTTTACCCACTGCTTATTCCCCTGTGTCCAAGGAAGAAAGCTTCCTCCAGAGCGATAGGGGAATGTCTTCTCAGACAGAAATATAAGTGCTGAGAATGTAAGTGCTGCCATGCCATTGGGGCCTGCAGGTTGGAGAGTCCAAGGAGTGAGCTGCCAAGAACAAAAAGACAAATGGGTGGATCAGTGGCCCCTTTCAATCTGGATCTGCCATGTTCTCCTAATGCCACAGTCCTGACCCTTACTGTTCACCAATAACAAGAAGGTCAACCTTTGGCTTTGAAAGCCCCAGAGTCTAAAAGCAGAAGGGATGCCACAATGGGAGAAACAAGAGCATTTCACTGCAGCAGATTTATTCACATTGAGAACTTTGTGTATTTCTGATTACTCCATACAGGCTACTTGTATAGAGAGACAAGCAGAAGTATTTCCATTTGATGGTGCTGAGGCTCACTGTGGTATACTACCAAAACTAGATTCTCTGCCTGACACCAATACCTGAGAGAAGTTCTTCTGAGGGAGCAGGGAGCATCAGAGGGTCACTGTCATTGCTATGACTCTGCTTTTGTCAGCACCACCATGCCATGAGACACTGGGTGTTCCCACTTTGTCTAAACAGCACTGACTCAGCTTCTGCAAGGCAGAAAGAAGGATCATACGACATACATGCATTTCCTTAGACCAAGAGAGCATGAGCACTGTGGGAAGGTAACCCTGCCAAAGTCAGTCCTATGAACACAACCAGACTCACTGTCCACATCAGAACCACTCACACAAGTGCTAACAGGTTGCTGGTGCTCTGTGGAATGAATGTCACCTTCATGGGGACACCTAAGCAGGCCTATGGGCACACCATTCAGAAGTAGCAGGGCCTGTCCAAATGCTTGCTTCAACATGGCGTACTGGCAACACCAAAGTGCAGCTCTGCCTAAGCACATTGTGGGTACATTAATTCAAGATAGAGCCAGCAATATGGACATGGCTCTACCAATATAACATCTTTCCCCCTCTACTTGAAGGCCAAACCCCACTTTTCCCTGGGAGGCCAGAGCTCAGGAAATGCATTCCACTTCGCTTACTTGGATCAAAACTGGCTGAGGAAGAGATTTCCCGTTTGCCCCAAATCTGTTCAGTATCTTTGACACCAGCCCCTCCACCCTCCTACCCCTCACTGTGCCTGCCATCAGTCTTCATGAACATCACAGCTAGTTTCTGTGCCGTTGGAGCTCTTTGTTTCTCTCTTGATTTTTCACAAGTGATTATCGAAGTCAGCATTTGTCACCCACAGAATGAAATGAAAATGAACCTTCAATCACAGATGCAGATCCGCCTGCTGAGAAATAAGGGGTGGGCGGGGGGGAAGAGAGAGATGGGCAATGGAAGGGAAAAGCAAGGAGAAGAAGGGCATGTGAAACAGAAGGAAGAAATCATAGAAAAAGTGAGCAAGAATGAAGATGGGAAACAGAGAAGGTGGTGGGGAGGAGGGCAGAGAGTGAAGAGGCTGAGATGGGGAGACCAAGTGAGGCAGAGCAACTAAACACAAAAGGGTAAAAGATAACATGAAAAATGGAGGGGCAGGGTAGGAGAGGTCACTGTATCTGGACACAAAGCAGTGAGATTTCCTTGTCCTCCCTTCCATCCCATCTTCCACCTGATCCAAACCCACTACCCTCATCTCTTCTGACTCCCAGCAGGACTGGTCCCTCTTTGGTGCTGCGAGGTGACTCTACCTGACCTTGAGCCTGTGCAGGGGCAAAGTAACCACTGCAGTCTGTTTCTTCTGCAATGCCTTGTCCTCATCACTGCCCTAAAGTGTGCCCACATACACACATCTGCACACAGTTATTCACATCTCTCAGGTGGAAAGATGGTTATCATACATCCTTTTAGTCATCACTTAGCAAAAGTAAACACATTTAGTACTTAATCTTCCCTCATCAGTCAGGCCTTCCTTTGCCCCTCTATCTGCTGCTCTGCCCTGAATCTTCTCCATTTTCTCTCCATTTCAGTTAATAAGCTGCCCAGCCAAGCAGAGCCCTCCACAGAGGGGCCAGTAGCTCCCTGTTCCACAACTAGATGCTTCTTTAAGAACAACCATTTCCCTCCATACCCCTGCCCCCACTCCACTCCATCTCCTCCAAATAGCAGCTATGGATTTTTTTTTGTAGTCTTCTCTACCCTTCCCTTCTCTACCACCCTTGCTAAGCCTAGCAATTTGCTTCCAAGTCTCTCAATGGCTATTCTCCTTTAAAGAAGCAGTTACTGGTGTCGGATGCAGAGGGGACAGTTTTGAGTTCTTGAGAATTATGTTTAAAAGTATATGCGCTTCTCTAAAATAAAAAGAAATTTGTGGCTGAGAAAAGTTTGACAATAAGAAGCCCAAATACAAACAAAGCTCAAAGACAAAAAACACCAAGTAGTCCAATCACTATTTAAAATTCATTATGATCAGCATATCTCTGTTGCATTAACATCCACCTATGTCTTCCAGTAGCGTCCAGAATTCTGCCTCTTTATAGCAGTGATACAAAACCCTTCCACTGGTCCAGGTTGCAGTCCTGAAGTACCAAAGCCCAGCATTGCCTTCCCAATTCATTGACTCACCCAGTACCCACAACTGAGTCAGATTTGGCCTTCTTGTAGCCTACACGTGCCCAAAGTGGCCTGACAGATAGGAGCAGCAGGGTGAGGGAGCTTACTGTACACTTTGCCTCTAAAGCTGTAATAGGACCAAGGATTTGTCAGGTATGTCAGAAAAATCACAGTGAGAGCTGTGGAAAAAAAAATTTACTCATTCATTGTGCCGCATTAACAATATAACCATCACCTCAAAGGCCTCCAGCACACAAGCACAGAGATATGCTGGACCATACAGTCACACGCACATCCCCACTGGGAAGGCAGCAGGGAATCCAGGACAGGGCTGTGCATGTCTGTCAGGGATGAATAAAAAAAGATGCTCCAGGTTTAATGATTGCTAGGGAGCCTACATTTGTGCGTGGAAAAGGACGGAGGATGTGACTGGATTTTGAATAAGTTCTGATACAAACTTACCAAATGTCCTTTAATCAGGTGGATTTAGCTGCTGCCTTTCTTTAAGATGGTTCCAGGACACAGTTGACTCCTTCACACAGTGTTAGTGGTCATCACCTATACATAGGCATACATCACTTCCTGAAATGAGGTGGTATATGAGAGAAGAGTTGTGTTTGAGAGAGGGCTAAAGAAAGCGGTGTGGTCCAATAAAAGGATAAGATGACAGACAGGAAGTAAAAAAGCACTAAGAACAGTCTGAAGAAAGTTTTTGCTCAGCAAAGAAAATGCCTCCCAGATTTTGACTTATCAAGGCAGCGATTTTTAGTTCCTTGGGAAACAGAGCGTGTCTCAAGAGAACTTCCTAGTTCCATCATTAATTTGACTCCTTAAAGGAAAACAAGATACAGCATCTTGAACTTCGACCAACATCTTGAATCAAAAAGATGCAACACAGCATAACTCTAGAGCAAGGATCCTGTAATGTATGTTTTCTCACCCTACAGTACATCTCTCATTAGGTTCACCCCTTCTCAGCACTTATCTACCTCCAAGTGAGTGGCCTGGAGGGGGACCTCTGCTCATTTTCTCCCCACTGCAGCAGGGTGTGTGCACAACAGGTCACCAGTAGCCAGGAGCAGACGTAGAGCTGGCTACGTATCCATCCCTGTGTTTGGATGAGCAGAGAAAAGAGAGAAAAGGAGATGACAATAAGGGAAAGGATGGGAGGGAACTCATTTGGACCCTTGCAGTTTCCCTGTATGCTGACTTTCCCATCCTCTACCTCCCGCTCCACTGCAGCCAGAGGGATGTTTTCCCGTTGACTTTAGAGGCAGCAGGAGCCAGCCACTAATTAGGATCCAGTATGACAAAGCACAGAGTAGCCTGACACTGCTAGACCACAGATGCCTGGAGGCAAAGGAGACAGCGCCTGCCTGAAGGATCAGTTTCATTAAGATGAAGAACATCAAAGAACTTTCCCTGAACTGACATCCGTCTGTCAAAGAAGCCTGCAAAGAAAGGCAGAGCTGACAGGGGCCCTAAGGAGAATCTCATTAGGATGGTTTTAGAGGGGCCTCTTGATGAAAGAGCTGTGGGGACTATTTTCTCCCTTCCATCAGGAATGGCTTGTGCCTGTCAGTTTGCTGTCTCGGTTCTCAGAGGCTGATGGGGATAGACAGGTAATAGTGATGGAGGTCACGGGCATGGGAATGTGACCCAGGCACTGGACTGAGGGAAAAGCAGTGGAGCAGGGCACCACAGAGCAAGTGCAGAGAGGGAACATTCAAGGCACAACTCATGTATTGGCTCTGAAGAAAAGGGGCTGCTTTGAAGGGTAGACTACTACAGCAAGCATCCCGGGCAGTGCTGGGCTGCCCAGGGGCAACCTGATGGGAGTGAGAGCAGCATCTCGGCTCCTTGTGCACACGTGTGCACTATGCAGAATTTAATACAGACAGCTAGTCTGCTTTTTGTTCACAGGATTTGGGCATAGCTTTCACTCCAGACACATCTGCACATCCCCAGAGGCTTATCAAGACCTCAACCCAGCTGAATTAACCCACAGCCCAGCCTGGCACATAGAGATACACTTCCTCTCTTGTGGGAGCAGTGATGAGGAAAGACTCCTTCATTCTGCAAACAACAGCAACATCCACATTTGGATGGAAAAGATACACCCCAGAGACATATGGCTCTCATATGTTTCTCTCTGGGTCTAAGCTACAGCCACACAGCTCTAACATAGACCAATGATTTCTGGAAGGCTTAAAATCAGGCGTTTATCTAGCACTGTAACTCTCTCCTGAGACACTCCTGCTGGTAACTGCATTCAGACGCTTTCCCTGCAGTACGACGAGAAGGCATGTACTCAAATTCCCCAGCCAGCTCTGATTCAGTAATCACAAGTGTTCATTAGTGCCTGCAGGGGCATCCTACTTATTAGGAGTGGTCAGCTGGGCATTATGCTGTGCTGAAGATGTTTACCAGTCTCTAGCCTCTAGAACTGACCTTGCAATTGACTGCCACACACATTGGTGAGATCATTCAGCATCTCTAGAGGCTCACATATGAGTGATACCATTGCCTTTTGTTAAAAGTTGCTATGTGCAGTCTCTCTATGTAGAATGAAAGCATAATGTTTTCATTTCCTTGGAAAGCTCATGCTGGTGGTCTGTCTTTGCAGTCATCTTTAAGGCTGCCACACATGACGTTGTTCTGTCTAAAGCAGGGGTGGGAGACCTAAAGCCCAAAGGCTGGATATAGCCTGCAAGAGCTCATAGGTCTGGAACAAATCACAAACGTTTGGCATGCTCAAAAGACCTGCACCTGGGCAACACAAAGGGATGCCCCTGGCACAGGCCAGGGTCTCTGCATAAGTCATCACAATCTCAAATCAAAGATACAGCTCACAAACCGTATTTCCAATCAGCACTCAAACCCACACGATGTTCTCACTTTGTGTTATTGCTGTGCAGTGCTAAGGTATGTGTGAATTTGCAACCAGCTGAAAGGTGTTGGAAACTGGTGCACTCTCCCCAGGAAAGAACAGGCTCATCAGCCCTGCACCAGGACTTTGCAGTGATGACAGCACCCAGGCTTTGAAGAGCTCTGCTGGATGATGTCACATGGTACCTCTGAAAATCTGCATTGCTGATGGTGTCCCTGGTTTTAAGGGTTAGCACAGATGATGTCAGTCAAGGAGTGAGTCAGAGGCCCAAACACTGGTCTTCAATGCAAGGTCACCCACCTGTCTTCAACTTCTCCTCTAGAATATCTCCCACTGGTCCTGTGTGGTATTTGCCAGCACTAAGTAAATGTTTTGAACATCTCAGCACACAAAATAATGGCTCTGGGAACCAGAATTTCGCCCTTTCGATCCCTGAGGGCCTGCAGCAGTGGTGCCATCCCCCATCTCCAGAGCCTTGCTAGGATGTCATTCTTCCAGCTTTCCTCTCTGCTGAGGACATCCATTCAAACGTGGAGGGCTGTTCCCAGCACCCAGCTCACACTGCTGTCCCTTCAGCTGGCAGAGAGCTGAACTGCATTTCATACTGCATGAGCACTGCAGAAACCCTTGTTCTGCCACCACACCTCTGTTTCCCTCACCCTTGCAGCACTTGGAAAGGATCCGTCACTGAGCCCTGACCAAAAATAAAGGACCTCTGAGCACCAGATGGTAGACAATCCTCTCCGCAGAGGCAGCAAAAGCAGGATAACTGATAATTTCAGGCCAAGGAGATACTGGGAAGGGACATGACGTTCCCATCTCCCCAAGCCTGGGAGTTTGTGGTGAGGCTGGACTGTGTTTGGACAGCTGCAGGACCTGCCCGTGCCGCGCTGGCCATTTGGCTGTGTGGAGGAGCCTCCTGCAAGCAAAGCGAAGGCTGTCCCTGTAAGCAAGAGGAAGGCCATCTGCCTTCTGCTCTGGTTGCAAACAGCACAAACACAGCAGCAGCAGGACTGGCTGTGTGAGCAGGACAGCAGCTGCTGCCTGTCGAGGCCTTTGGACTAGCCCTCTTTGGCTTCCCAGTGTACACGGAAAAGTTTTATTGATCCACCTCATCATCCCACTGCAGACCTGTCAGGCGGTGGTGTGGGGTTTGGTGGTGACAGAGGACAAGCAACATAACAGGGAAGGCATGTGTACACACAGAAGGTTGCTGCAACTCCCCATTTCCCCCTGACACCAATGACTCCAAATAGAAGGGTCAGCACATGGCTCTTAGGACTACCCACCCCAAAAAATGGACCTACCCAGCACCACTCCAGGACCCTAAAGTGGCCTCCCAGGCAGAGAGGAAGTTGGACAAGCCTCACTTTAGCTCACCCCTCTCCTTCTGCCTGCCTCTCGTGGTCCCACTCACATGTGTGCTGTAGCTGTCTGGGGCTTTCTCACACAGTCTCTCTCTCACCCAAACTCTAACACAAACACCAAGGCTACAGGATACATATCTCTCATGCATTGTATAGGATCCCTCTCCCTCACACAGTGTCTGTTTCACACACACTGTCTCTCTCCTTCACACTCGGGCTTGCATACACCTCTTTCTCTTCTGCCTCTTTCTCTTTCTGGCACTGGTGGGAGTTTCAGGGAACAAGGCTCTGTCTTATTCACTCTGTTCATGGTATCTCGCTCCCTGCTAGTCTGTACCATTTGTTTTGCTGTATTACTACTGTTTGCTTTGCTCAGGGCTCACTTCCCTGTCCTCAAGGAGGAGCTCAAACCCTTAAGGCTTAGCAAGAAGCCTGTCCCAGTTCCTAGGATTCACCAGATATGCCTTCATTCGTAGATGCATGAGGGTTTTACTTTAGACTCTGCTCTGTTTGGCTGTATTACCTGTCAAAAAGTGATGCTTCCAGCATGTGGCAGGTTCACATGAGTCAACCTGAACACCAGGTGAGCTTAATGTGAAAACAAGCTATACAGTAGCAAAAATCAGCTCTGAAAGACTAACTGTTGAACTGCAGTTCAAATATGTGGAAGAGCAGCTAATCCTCTTCCTCCTTATTGCAAGTGTGGATTATCACAGTGGGTACCTATATGCAAATGAATCATCAAACAGTTCCATAATCTTCTGTTTCCTTTTTTTCCCAGCTCACCAAACAGTGTAAGGTACATTGTTTTTACAGCTGGGTCTCTGTGAAAATAAGAATTCATATTTTAACAGCAGTGCTGTTCTAAGTTTGAAGTCTGAAGACTGTAAGAGTAGAAAAGTTTGTAGAAAATTATCAGCTCTGAAACTAGCAGAAAGAAATGGGGTGTCAGGCACACAGGCAGGTCTGGAGGAGATAAAGGCAGCAGGCCTGAAGAAGAGCTTGTCCATTTTAATTTGGCTTGTCCAGAAAACAGCATTTATCATAGAATCATAGAATACGAGGTTGGAAGGGACTACAAGGATCATCTAGTCCAACCTTTCAAGGTAAAAGTATAGTTTAAATGAGAGGAGTCAGTACCCTGTCAAGCTGACTCTTAAAACTGACAGACGTAGGGGAGTTTACCACTTCCCCTGGGGTATTATTCCACTGTCTGATTGATCTCATGGTAAAAAAATTCTTCTGGAGTTCAATCAGAATCTCTCCAGAAGCAACTTGTGTCCATTACTCCTTGTCTTCTCCATGTGGCTCCTTGTGAAAAGGGAGTCTCCATCTTCTTGGTAGCCACCCTTTATATACTGGTACATGGTGATAAGGTCCCCCCTAAGCCTTCTCTTTCCAAGGCTGAACAGGTCCAGATTTCTCAGCCTTTCTTCATATGGCAGGTCTTCTTCTATAAACCTTGCTTCACCAACTTTGTCCCAGCTTGGCAGAAATCAGAAATAGATAGATTCCTCACAGCAGCATCAACCTCTTTAGAGGTGTGTGTCTCTAAGAAAGCAAAGGAATTTCAGTTCCATCTCTCACAGTTGACATGAAACTTCACATGACTTCACATAGACTTAGACCTTCCATAGTGACATTTACATTCCTCCAGTCCCCAGGCACTTCTCTCAGTCACCATCAGTGTTCAAAGCTAATTTAGAGTGACCTTGAAGTGACATCAGCCAGCTTCCTTAGCACTGCTGCGTGCATCCCATCAGGGCCCATGGACTTACATATGTCCAGTTTGCTTGAGTATTCCCCGATCCTCTTCCACCAAAGTTATGTTGCTTCATATTTTCCCCTGGTCTCTGGGGCTTGGCATTTCTGAAGGTCAGTCTTTCAAATAAAGACTGAGCTGAAGAAGGATTCAATACCTCAGTCTTCTCCATATCCTGTCTCACCAGGGCACCTGCCCCATTTAGCAGTGGGCCCACACTTTCCCAAGTTTTCCTTTTGCCACTTACATATTTTTGTATTTTTGCCAGTTTTAACGTTCTGGATAGTCATAGTGAACTCATTTGGAGGCTTACTCAGAGACACTCAGCTCTGTGTCCCATGGGCAAGTAGTGCAGAGCGTACCTACCATCTGCTCAAGAGAGGATGTGAAGCTGACTTCAAACAAGGTCATTAGCACATCTAACAAAGACCTACACCTCCCAGGACCAATCCTACAGAGACCTTCCTGTCTCAAGACCTATCTTGGTTCAGAAGGGGCTCTAGGTCATGAAGCCATATGTTTCAGCTTCTTCCTTGTCTATTTTCACCAATAAAATTCTGTTTTCTTCTACCCTTCTACTCCCCACACACACTCCTTTATCAGCAATTGCTGACAACAGCATTTTCATCATAAGGCAAATTTTATCAAATTCCACTGTCCTGGTACCATGGCTTTCCCTCTCTCACATCATCTGATGTGCTTGGCCATGGTCACAACACCTGCCAAGGTGTTGACGAAGGTAATTGCAAAGACTCTGGTGCCCAAGGCAAGTATGTCTCCAGGACTGTCCTGACTAATATGGTTTTATTTGATGAGAAGCCCAAGCCTAACGTAGTTCTTTCTCTTGTTCATTTGTCTGATTGCTGCTGTGTGCATTTAAGCTTTTTTCTACCTGAGCATCCTGCTTGCCCTTTCAGTCCATGTCAAATAGTTACAAGGCTTGGATTTTATGCAAGCGCTTGCTGTGTGCTGGAGAACCGTCAACAGCAGCTACAGAAGCCTTGTTCTGAAACTATGAGACTCACTGCGGCAATGCTGGAAAGCTTCAGATGCAGCTGTTTTCCCATCAGGTCTGTCAGATGATCTTAGCACCAGGCTAAGAGCTATCTGGCATTTCAGACTACTGCAGCAGCCTTGCTGGGTAGATCTTGACGCAAGGCTGACAGAAGTTGAATAAAATGGGCAAAAACACAGAAGAATGGATGCAGTGGATCAGCATGAAGGTTCATCTGTCCCAGTGTTCTGTCTCTGACAATGTTCAGGGCTGGCTGAATGGGCAAGAGCAAAGCATGAGCCTCTCTGGTATTCTTTTCCCTGATACTGGCCATCAGCAGTTTAAAGACTCCCAGAGATTTAGTTAAAACACTTCGGCAAGGAGTTTCACAAGTTATTTCTATACTTTGATAAGCTGTTTCCTTGGATTTGCTCTTAAAGCTGCTGTCTCACATTGCAAGGAATAGTCAATATTTTTGCCCTGCTTGCTGTTTTCAGACCATTTGTGATTTTAGGATCCTCAGTGGAGAAGAAGACGCAGACAGCTTTGACTCATGATGATGAGTCAAAGTCACAGTGGTGTTCCCCAGGGCTCAGTGCTGGGGCTGATTCTCTTTAATTTCTTTATCAGTGACCTGGATGAGAGGTTCGAGTGATTCCTCAGTAAGTTTGCGGATGACACTAAATTGGGCCGGTGTTATGACCTGCCTAAGGGTAGACAGGCTTTTCAGAGGGACCTGGACAGGCTGGAGAGATGTGCTGAGGCCAATTGCATGAGGTTCAGCAAGGCCAAGTGCCGAGTCCTACGCTTTGGTCACAACAACCCCATGCAACATTACAGGCTTGGAGATGAGTGGCTGGAAAGCTGTCTGGGAGTGTTGATCAACAGCTGTCTGAATATGAATCAGCAGTGTGCCCAGGAGGCCACAAAGGCCAACAGCATTCTGGCCTTTATCAGGAATAGTGTAACCAGCAGGAGCAGGGAAGTGATCCTTCCCCTGTACTCAGCACTGGTGAGGCCACACCTCAAGTACTGTGTTCAGTTTTGGGGTCCTCCCTACAATAAAGACATCGAAGTGATGGAGTGGGTGCAGAGAAGGGCAATGAAGCTGGTGAAGGGCTTAGGACTTACAAGGAGTGTCTGAGGGAACTGGAGTTGTTTAGCCTAGAGAAAAGGAGGCTGAGGGGAGATGTTATTGCCCTCTACAACTACCTGAAAGGAGGTTGTAGTGAGGTGGATGTAGGTCTCCTCTCCTTAGTGATAGGTAATAGGACAAGAGGAAATGGCCTCAAGTTGTGCCAGAGGAGGTGTAGGTTGGACATGAGAAGAAACTATTTCATTGAGAGGGTGATTAAATATTGGAATAGGCTTCAGGTGGTTGAATCACCATCCCTGCAGGTGTTCAAAAGACGCATTGATGTGGTACTAAGGGACATGGTTTAGCTGAAGATTTGGTAGAGTTAGGTTATGGATGGACTTGATGATCTTAAAGGTCTTTTCAAATCAAACAATTTTATGTTTCTATGATTCGGCAATTTTTCTGCTGCTGTTCCACAAAGTATTTCCTTAATTTGGAAGAAATTTCATGTTCTCTAAGCAGATAAATTTGCCCTGTCTTCCTGGTCCTGACCTGATGATGATCATACAGAGACCAAAAAACATGTGTCTTCTTCCACTGTACCTTTTCCTTACCTGAGAAGCTAGCAATGGAGGAGTAACTATGAGGGCTGCCCTGTCTGGAGGATGAGAAACCCTGACATCATGGCTTTCTGCAGGGAATGTTTCTGACAAGAGCCTCCTGGATGTGTGTTGTCCAAGGAACTTTGGTGCAGATCCAAGGAATCTCTTCTATCCAGATTGCTCCAGGTGGTTTCAGCAGAGGCTGGGAGAAGGAGCTGACCTGTAACGGGAATCATCTATAACAGCAGGTGGGGAACACATGCTCCCCATCATACACCAAAGCAACCCTGCTGCAGCTACAGAGCCTGAACATGGTAGGATCTGACTCCAGAACATCACAAGTTGGCAGCACAGCCACAGCCTCTGTGTTGCTTGGAAACTCTATGTCCCAGACAGTACCACTCAGCTTGGTCTGTGGTATTCTGGTAAAGGAGAGAGATCTGGCCCTCTGCAGATCAAGACCACGCACCCACAAGATCTCTGCTAGAAGGCACACTCCATCGCTACCACTCTCCCGTTGTCCCTTTCCCAACCTCCTGCCTGTATGCACCCTCACTCTACTCCAAGGCCCAACACTGCCCTATCACCATCACATGAAGTGCTGTGTCAAGCACTGGCAAAGCAGATGGCTGCCTCTCCACCCTCTGTTCAGCTTGATGGATCTCAACAGAGACAACAGTGAATCAGCTGAAGACCAAGCTGTAGAACAGCTGGTTCAGCTAGATCCCAAGATATTTTTCTTTTAATCAGACATCTTGTATGTCTCAGTGCTGCACTTGGAGCCCTTGATTTTCACCTGAGATCTTTCTATTTACTAGGAAACTTTGGAGTCTGGCTTCAGGGCTCCTGAAGTAAGTGAAGCAAGAAAAAGTCCCAGTTACCCTATAGATGGACAAGCTGCTAAAAATACCAGAATCCCATGAGATGAAGCCTGTGCTTGCTGTACACAGAGATATGGTTTGTTTAATAGATCACTGCAACACAAAGTTCTGCGGGATTCACTGAGATTTTCTTTCTCTGCCCACCAAAACTACTCTCTGACTGAGCTATTACATATTGAGTCATGCCCCTGCCCAAATCTATTGGACTTCCTTTGTACTATAGTCTTTGTTAAGAAATCATAGAATGGTTTGGGTTGGAAAAGACCTTTAAGATCATTGATTCCAACCATTACAGCCCTACTAAGTCTGACACTAGACCACGTCCCTAAGCATGACATCTACTCTTAAACCCCTCCAGGTATGGTGACTCAACCCCCTCCCGGGGAAGCCTGTTCCAGTGCTTCACAACCCTTTCAGTAAAGAAATTCCTCCTAATATCCAACCTAAACCTCCCCTGAAATCCCAGCCTGATACCTAGATGTTGCAGTATGTCATCTCTGGGATCAAGGTGTGGGAGAAGTTGCTTGCAGTTACAAGATACATTAAGGAACCTGGAGAAACTTGGGCACCTGGCAGGACTGTCTGGAGGGGAAAATGCCTGATCCCTCATGGCAGTACTTTTCAGGAACACACTGAGTGGTCAACAGGTTCCTAATTCTGTTGGTGCACTTTATTCCAGACACTGCTTAATATAAAAGCAAGGTTCAGTGTCCACTAGGCTGCATATTTTTTGCCTAAAATTAATTTCCTGAGTCAGCCTAGAAGATGTAGGACTGGGGAGAAGCCAGGTGTGTGTGCGCATGTGCGTGTGAAAGAGACATCCTAAGTTTTTTTCACACACTGACTGTATCTCAACTGCATCCCAGATTCTACCTTCTCTCAACCCCAGTGCAGTCTTTGTTGGCCTCAGTGCAGTGCCTGTTCGGCTGAGAAACTTAGCAGGACTTTTGGCAACTCACTGATGCAGAAACACTCGAAACCCAGTGGTAAATACTCAGACAAGTTTTGCCTTTCTTCATCTCTTTCTGACCAATGAGGTGGTATTTTTTTTTTGTCTAGTTTGTTGGGGGTTTTTTCAACCCAAATTTAATTTTTGGTGAACAAAGATTTTTTTTTCACATTCTGCTTCCCTGTGGAAAACCACTTCCTTGCAGTTTTGGATGACTCAAGATGTGATGAATTATATTAGATATTATATGAGAGAGGAAAATATGTGGACATGGGAGCAGACAGAAGGGGCTGAATGGAGGGAACGAAATGGCGAAAGGGAAAAAGGACAATGGAAGGTGGTGAGTGAAAGCATCAGGAAAGTCAAGGAGTGGAGAAATGGAGGAAGACATGATTCCTGAAGGAACAGAGAGATAAGGGACAGTGAATGAGGGCAGAGAACAGAGAAAACAGGAATGGGAAAAATGAGAAGTGTGAAGGGAGCGGTGGGTGGGAATTGTGAGGGAAACACAGTATGCAGGAAAGAGGAGATAGGTGATGGCCTAGAAGATAAAGCAGAAGTGAGAGGAGAACTTGAGTCCTGTTCTGACAGTGCTTCAGATGACTGACTGCTTCTCACAGGTAAGAGTCCAGGCAGAAGAGGCCCAGAGGTCCGGTTGCCATCACGTCTTGCCTTCCTCCATCCACCACACCAATTAGACTTGGGACTTAGTGATGTGGACAGAAAGTGAAGGAGACAAATCTCTCCCATTTCCCAAAGACACTTCATGAAGTCTATCTGGGGGATAAGACATGTGACTTTCCAAGAGACCCAGAAAAGCCCAGCCCTCCCCCAGAGCCAGAAGGGAGTTCAGTGTCTTCCAACCCAGGAGGTCTATAACAGTGTAACTTCACAGTTGTAGCGACCTTGAAGTTTATATTCTTCTCCATAATATGTTGGAGCGATCACTTCAAGGAGTTCTAGCAACAAGACAAGTTTCTTATTCCTCTGAGAGGGTACAAGGGTGTAGAGAGGCTCTGCTGGCAAAGGGAACCTCTTCAGAGCATCCCTAAGTAGAAACAATTGCAAGTAGAAACAATCTAAACCTCCTCCACAGGCTGGCTAACCTGCCTCAGGCAGTTTCACCTTCAGGCACGCTGCACAACAGGGCTGGAGAAATTAGTGCCCCTCTCTCTGTTAAGGGTCTGGGTGGGGGTAAGGGAGCAGTGTCTCCTCCTCATCCACAGAGTCAAACAGCCCAGCACTGGCATAGTGGAGACAGGTACAGACAGAGACACCTGGAGAAGCAACTCTCTTTTTACCTGCTGGGTTTTAGAGAGCCACTGCTTTTGCTGCAGCAAAAGTCAAACTCCCATCAGCTGGTGCTGAGAACTGGCTCTCTCCCTTCAGTCCACCATCATGTTCCTCCACTGCCCCACTCTAATTTGCGTCCAACGTTGCTTCTCACTCTTGTGAGCTGTTTGCTTCACTCCAGCACCTCCAATACCGCTAAGGAGCCAGAGCACCGTTTTCCTGGCCACCACCCTCAATGCCACTGACACCTCCTTACTCCTCCCATCTGCCTCAAAAGCATTGTTTCCTACAATGGCCTTGAAAGGAGGGCACCATCTTCATGGAGTATGGAAACACAGGCCTGGAGAGTCTCTAATTAACCCTATTTATCTAATTCATATCTCCATCCTGGCAGCTCCTGCCACAAAGTGCTCAACAGACGGTGTCAAAAATACCAATTATCTCCCTGGCTGCCACTTGAGAAGCAGAGAGAAAGAGAAACGAGTGTAATGGGCAGGGAGCCTGGTGGATGATGGTGACAGAAGACAGAGACATAAATCGTATTGCAAGGAAACAGAGGCAACAGCTCTCTCCTCATCTTACCAGGAGGGAATGAGAAGCTGGGCTCTCATGTGTCTTCTGGCCCAATGCCCAATCTAAGCAAAGCCCAGAATGAAACCCCTTTTCCTCTGGACAAGTAGATATCATGACACTAAGCAGCCACTTTGCTTTGAGTGAAGACACTCATACACAGTAGGTACAGCCACTTCAGCCTTTATAACTTTAACCTGCTAGGCCTAGCACCTCCTTGCCCTTATGAATCAGCCCTATGACATAGTTTTCCTTGGCTTGGCCATTTTTATCAGCTACATCACTGTCCTGCAGCTCAGGATCTTGGTCCAACAGCACACGGGTCATTTTTGCCTGTTAGGAATCCCCAATCTCCCCTACCATTAGAGTCATCCCTGGATAAGCTCCAGATGTTCAAGCAGGGAAAGAACAGAGTAGAAGGAAATCCCTAGGCAGCTGGGGCAGGCTTGTGCTCATCTGCTCACAAGTTTGTGGGCAAGCCTGGCTCTTCCTCATGTTCCCTGCTTGGTTGTGCTTCTCCCTCCTTCAGCCACTTCACTCCAGAGGTCCTCAGCTCCTCCCGCCCTTGCTTCAAGCTCCATCTTGTTATTCAGGTCCTGTTTGTCCCTCGGTACTCATGGCAGAGACTTCACTTTGGAGCTGGAGCAAGACAAGCGGGACAAGGCACTAGGCCGGAAAATTGGGTGCAGAAGTTGCAATGAATTCTTAATGATGCCCTTTCTGGTGACATATACAGAAAGATGGAGCTGAATGCTTTTCGTTTTTAAAGTGGTTCTTATTTAAAAAGTGATGAGGCTTTTGATCCAATTTCCACAGTAGCATTGACTGTGCCCCTGCTTACTTCTGCCTTGCTTAGCAGGACTCACCGATACAGCTCCTTGGGCTCACTGTCGATGCCATGCCCTTCTCCTTTGAGGACACGTGTTAACTGTCAGTCCCTGGGTAGTCTGGCAGTCCCACTGGAAGAAGTATCATATAACTATGTTGTGACAGACCCTGTCCCAGAGAGCCTGACAAGGAAAGACACAGACCCCTGTTGGATACTGGGGAAGCCAAGGAATAGAGCTGTTCTGCATCCTGCTATAATCCCACCAAGCCTATGGCAGAACCTTGAATTTGGCTGTATAGTGCAGCACTAGTGATACTAATTCATCCATTGTCTTAATTATGTATATGAACGTGTTTCTTGTGTATACAAGTCTTCCTTCCATCTCCCTTATCCTTTCATTCCTAAATCTTTCACTGTCAGGCTGTTTGGGTTTGTTTTCTGTCTCTGTGTCTCTGTCTCCAAGGATGACAGGGAGGTTGTTCAGTGACATCCTCTGCTCTCCTTGTAAGGATCAGCATGGCCTATGCACTTACACTCCCAAACCCCCTGGATTCTGTTGTAGATCTCAGACTGTCCTCCAGCTCTGCATGACACACACCTTTGTGTTTTAATTGAGAGTGCATCCAAGACCTGAAGAAAATGTTGGCCTGACGTTCCATAGCCTGCACTGTTCTAAGGGACACCCCATGGGACAAATGTCAGCAGTGTGACCTTCACACCTTCATCCATTTACTCACTGTCCTTCAGGACTGTTGGTTACTGGTTCCATTGGAGCCAGCTTCATCTGGAGCAAGAGATTCTTCACTCTGCTCTCTCATACTTGGCCTGACCCTGAAGAGTCTCAATTGCTCAGGGTCCCCAGGTGCTGGAGCTCCAGAGAGCAGTAGCATCTCCTACTCTGACCTGGTGATGGTAAAAGCCACCAGAGTTTTGATAGGAAATCAAGGCTCAGAAAGGATGTTACCTTTGCAGTGGAAACAGGATTCATCTGCCACGCTGAAATTTCACCAGAGATGCTCTTCCGTACCTGACAGTCAGTCCAGAAGAGGGCAATGTTGCCCACTTGCCTGTCGGTTTCACAACACATATGCACATGCACGGGCACACATATGCCGAGATCTCTCAGCTGTCCCGTGTGATTTTCAGCAAAAGGCTCTGTGGCCAAGTCAGTTCTTCCTGTGCTGCAGCAAATGATGGCTTGGATAAGTTACTGGACTTCACGGGGGTAAAAAAAAAAACCTTGTCAGCATGAACCAACAACAAGGCAACATAAAAATTGTCTTCCTGAGTCTGTAGCCTAAAACATGAGGTTATGCAAAGCTACACTGTTCTTCTCAGTTATGGATTTGCAAAGCAGGCCAGCTCACGTTGGCCACCCAGGTGACTCCATCCCTCACACTGTCCACTGCAGCCACTTCACTGTTCAGAACACAGGACTGGGCCTTTCTCCCACTCCATGGTGCAGCCGTCATGGTCCACCAAGCAGGTTCTGGAGGCTGAGGTCAGTGTGGTTTGCTGCATGGACTGCGTCCGCTGGGCACAGTCATATTCAGAGGCACCTGAGAGAACAACGCAGACTCCCAGACGCAGCTCACATCTCATCCCTTCCCCAGACACACACCAGCTCACACAACCCTGTGCAGAACAGAGGACTCCCAAGGTCTCTGACTGGAATCAGCCAAAGGCTGCTTAAATGCAAGAACTTGCTTAACTCTTTCATCACAGATCATTTTGCCCCAGAGGTCTGACTATAGTGTCTCCATGTCCCCCAAGCCCAACAGTCCCCACTTGGCTTCAGGACACTGGTTATTACTTCAGCCCTGACAGCCTTTGCTTCCCAAAGCTTGCTGCTCCCCCTAGACAGCATCTGCAAATACATCTTGTCCTTTCTCATCCCTGTGCCAGAGCAACCAGATGAAATGCAGGGACTGTGGAGACAAAATCGAATTTAGCAACAAAATAAACAGCATAGGGGCACTCTACTGATTAGATTACCCCTCTTTATAATTTATGCATTAATTCCTCCCAAGGTTTGAGATTCCCTGTCTCAGAAGGCCCATATCCCTGCACTGCAGAGATCCAGATGCCAGGAACCCAAAGATCCAGCTTTCCATCATACACACGAAGCTCTGATTAACCCCAGCAGAGCTCCTCTTTGCTATGCACCACTGTCCATCCCCCAGACATGCACAGTCCAGCACCTTTCCTTCCCACACTCAATCATTATTCCCAAGCCCAACAAAGAATGTGTCAGACTGTGAAGCATCTGCCTGTAGTAGCATCTGCCCCCAAGGCTGCTCTAAAATCAATTCAAGCATTAATAAGAGTCCTCAGCTACTGCGGCATATATAACCAGAAGCCGAAAGTCACTGTTGTGTCCATAGTCACAACCCTCAAAGACCATTTACTCCCGCCCCTCCATACACAAGAAGCAGAGGCTCTGAGCTCAGCACACCCAAGAAGGAAGCTCAGAAGCCACGGTTAGACCTGTCTGATCAAAGTTGGATGTGCAAGAGCAAAAGAATAAATCCTCTAAGCCAAGCTGCAGTGCCACTCATGGAGAAACTAGAAACGAGAAAAAAACAGGAGGTAGAAAAGAGACAAGACATGCAAGGGAATGGCTGCTATGTCACCATGCACAAATTGGCCTAATTATGTGTATAAATGCACCAATAGCCACGGATTTGCTGGCTGCATTCTCGACTTTAAATATTGATGCTTAGGAAGAGCTGTGATCAGGATATCTGCTGGTGGATTAGGCTACAGATTGCTCAGTCATTACCCATGGCTGATGGATTTGGTTGGACTGCATTACCTGGCTTGGACTGCATTACCTGGCTTGGACTGCATTTTCCAGGGATCTCTGGAGCTTGGGTAGAGGATGCCTCTCACCACCAGCTGAGGATTTGTTGTGTAGATGATAGGTAAGGAAGCACCGCCCTGCACTCAGGCAGTGCTCTATGCATGCTCAGAGTGGGGCACGAACCAGGTGCTGGTTGGTGCAGGAGGGGACTGGTGTCATGGCAGAACTGAGGACTCAGTAAAAATGAGAATGTGTCCAAACAAGGTGAAATCCCAGAGCAGAGAAACAGAGTGTTTGGGGGAGAGCAGATGATCACCAGGTGGCTGGGAGAATCCGCAATCCTTCTCCCGCGCCGTGTACCAGCTTTCTCAGTTTCTCCTGTACCCTGTTCCCTCCCATCCCATCCCACCTCCTCTATAAGACAAGGCTGGGACAAATGGACTCAGAAACGGCTTTTCATATTTTTTGTTTGATGTTTTTTGGGTTTTTTGTCTTTTTTTTAAATAAGAAATTTATTGCAAATATAGAAATTGATTTTCTCCATACAGGAATCTCCGAGTTGAGGAAAAATGATCTCGTGCCATTCAGTTTTGAAACAGGAAAAGAAAAGAAAGAAAAAAAAGAAAGAAAGAAAAAGAAGGAAATAAAAACCTAAGAGAAGAAGAAAAAAAAAAAGGAAGAAGAGAAAAGAATGTAACTCCAACTCAAATTTGTCCATACACAACCAGGGGGGGTCACAGGGTTGTTACAGAAGAAGGAACACCAAAGAGGCCACAAGGAGCCAGTCCCAGCAGCTGCCTCCCAGGCCCTTCCTTACATTCAAGGGTTGATACCCCCAGCTCTGTGCCCGGCAGCTGCCCGCCCCCTCCCACCCCCTTTTGTTGTGTGGAGGCCCCAGCCGTACCAGCTCTGGAGGGTCTGGCCTGACCCACCGGCCTCTTCCTCTTCCACACCTTGGGGAAGGTGAAGAGCAGTCAGCAGGATCAGACCACCCAAGAGCAAGGCCTCACAGTGGCGGTGGTAGTTATGGGGGAGGCAAAGGCCAAGCCAAACACGTGAGGATGGGGCAGACGGAAGGGGGACCGTCAGGGGTAGGAAGGGTGAAAGGAAGTGTCCACCCAGTGGGAGAAGGAGAAGCCAGGCAGAGATTGCCCTCTCTCCATCTGGGGACGGAGTGGGTGGATTGGGACAGCCCTGCAGAGAGCCACCCTGGTGGGAATCCACACAGAGAGGTATTGGGATGTCTCCCTGTGGTGCGCGGCAGGGGAAGCCATGGGGGGGGCAGACCAAGAACACCCCTTGTAGTACAAGGCCAAAGCGGCTGGAGGGCCGGGGTTTGGGGGCACGTGCATGTGTAGAGGGGAGGCAACAGACACTCCCCTTTGCTCCTTCTTTGGGGAAAGACCCCAAAACACCTGCCTCAGCCAGGGTGGGCAGGGGGCAGCTGAGGTGGAGCAGACTCCACCAGCCCTACAAGAGACCCTCATAGCCCAGGGGAGGGTGGCACTCAGTGTCCGTTCCACACCAAGCCACCCTGAAGA
Organism: Mesitornis unicolor; assembly: GCF_000695765.1. Taxonomy (NCBI): domain Eukaryota; kingdom Metazoa; phylum Chordata; class Aves; order Mesitornithiformes; family Mesitornithidae; genus Mesitornis; species Mesitornis unicolor. Next base: position 7,726 of record NW_010192806.1, on the reverse strand, counting down.
TGCTCCCTCCTGCTCACATGGTGGGACAGCAGCAGGCTGGCTCCAGCAAGAGGACGCAGCTCCGCGAGGCTCTTCTTGTGTGCAGCTTGTGCTGAAGGGGATGGTAGCAGTGGAAGGGGTGTTCTCCAGGATCCCAGAGGCTGTGTGTCCTTCCAGATGCAGCTGAGCTTTCCAGTCAGCAACAAGCATGGCAAAAGTGCTTTCGGGGCCCTAGGTCCAGCTTCTGCCCGTGTGGCAGCTGCCCGCCCTGTAGCGCTGAGGTCTGCCCTACAGAGAGGGGCCACAGCTCATCACGAAGCCTGCCCAGCTTTTTTCCTCAGGCACTGCTGACTTACTCCCCACCTCGTCTCAGAGAGCTTCCACCACTCCACTCAGCCTGTGCTCTCACTGGTCCCTTTTTTCCTTTACTATGCCATTTTTCCATTCCTCTTCCTCTGGTCCTTCCAGCCTGTCCCTCTTCTTCACCTGCTCCATCTCTCTCTACCTGTCTCCTTGCCTCCCCATTCTCTTGTTTCCACCATACCCTCTTCAACCCTTCTGTGTCTGCCTCTCCTCTCCCTTCCTCAGCTCTTTTTTCCCCCTTCCCTCCCACATATCTCCCCCTCCTTCCCACAAGCCTGCCTGGCAAAGTCTCCTCCAGGAAAGCAGACTTATTAGCATTGCAAACACACAGAGGCCTCCTCAGCCCGACATAAATCTTCATTTGTCAGTCATGAATATTTCACACCTGCCTCGGGAGGGATTTATTCAGCATGGAAGAGTGAGGAGGGGGAAAGGGGAACATGGCACTGCAGCATAAGCTGGGGCAGCATGGGCAGAGATGGGGAAGAGCTCTACCCCCTGGGAACAATATGCCTAGTATCTCATCTTCCCTTTTCTGGGTGCAAGAACCCAGCCCAGACTCCATCTGAGCCTGTTTCTGGAGGAAGAGGGCAGCTCAGCACCTAACCTCATTCCTCACCCTCCACACTTTCCAATGAGGTGAGCTAAAGAGTCACCAACACAGAAATTAAGTGTGAAAGGGGCTGGTCCTGGTTCTGCCTCATGGACCCACTTTGCCCTGGGAGAAGGCAAGGGTAAGGGTCTTCTGCCAAAGCCAAGTCATAGAGGGCTTAGAAATTTCAGGCAGTTTCTCCACCCTTTTTCCCACCACAGCAGCCTTAAAGGTTTCATCACCTGCCCTCTGCCAGTGCCACCCACAAGAGAGGAGGGGTAGGACAGACCTAATCCAGAGCTCCCTGCAATCAGTGAGCGGAAAGTGGTGGGAGGTTGTCTAGTGATTGTAACCAGCTCCACATCAAGCTTTCACTGTATCAGAGGTTTCCCTCCAACTGAAGCACTTCTTGTTCTCCCAAGAATAGCCTTGCTTGTAGATTTGAAAGAGCAACCAGGGCACGGGGATGGTAGCAACCATCTCTTATGAGATCTATCTTGATGGGCCTCACTCCTGTTTCTAAATAATTAGGAGAAATATTGACCATTAGCAAGAGTAGGCCTTTGGTATATAACACATCCCCCTTCACGCACACAACCCTGAAAAGCAGCCAAGACACCACATCTGGGGCAAGGGGAGTGTGACACTGGAAAGAAGGAATGGTTTTTATGGGGCTGATTGGGTTCTCTTTGGGGTGTGTTCCCTCCCAGACTGGTAGGAATCTCTCATAAAATCACATCAGGGATGAATGAAAGGAGCAGGGAAAACAGGGACAAGAACGGGAGAGACTTTGGGGGAGGAGGTTAAATTCCAACAAACTGGCACATACACAACAGGTGCTTGCTCAGAAAAATACAGTAAAATTGTCATGCAAATATAACGTTAAATCTGCTTTCCTCCGACAGGGCAGGCGTCACTTTGCTGGCCCTCATCCCTGGGGAGGGAGCAGGACAAGGAAGAAGGGAGGAGGAAGGAAGGAAGGTGGGACACTTTGTTCCCCTCCCTTGCCCTCTTCCTCCCACAGAACAGTCCATCTTGTGCAAACTTCACCCACTGGTTTGGAGTGGGGGGCTACAGTCCGGTTGGGAAAAATTGCTTTCCCCCCCCCCCCCAGCCATACCCCCACCACAGGCAAAAGAAGGGCCTGATGATAGCTGTATCTCTGACCTCTCTTTTCTGCCTCATTGGGGTGATGGGGGGAGGGAAGCAGAAGCCATTACAGGCTAATGTTCCCTCCAAAAGTATATACTGAGCGGAACTGATTACAAGACCATACAGCAGAGATGCAGAGGGAGGGAAGTGGTGAGGAGAGGAACAGGACTCCATCCCCCCATGCCTGTCATCCCCCTTTTCCTGTCCAGTTCTGTGCCCCAGCCATTAGTCTTTCCTGCTTGGATGGCTGCCATGCTGGAAGACCGCTGGGCCTGCTGCATGTGGTAGCTGGAGAGGTGTCTGTTGTGCCTAAGCACCTCTCAAAGCATTTACCTGTCTTGATTTGCTGCATTGTCCCAACATGGAGGGACACCTGGCAGCAGTGATGTGACTTCCCTTCATTCTCCTGCACATACACACACACACACACACACACGTGCACACACATGCCTCCCTCTGGGTTGGACTGGCTCTTACAGTGTGGAGTCAGTCCCATGGATACCTCTGGACTCAAGACAAAATGATGCTTTGATTGTGGGGAAGGTGGCTGACAGTGAAGGAGGCTGAGGCAATGGGATCAGGACCTGCCTTAGGATTGTTACCGTCAGTATCCCTACAAGAAAGGAACCCCAAGTACCTTCACAGATTTAGACCTTGGGGATCCCTGCTCTGGTTTTTGTACACCAGGCTCTGCCCACTGCTGCTCCTCACGTAGAGAAGATGAAGTCATGACACCTGTGCCATAGAAACCAGCTCTCACAGCTGGCAGTGCTACTACCCGACAGAAAATGGGCAGGTTCTCTGCAGGAAGCATGTAAATCCCTCCCAGAGTAGCTCCTACATCCTCATTCTTCTTCCAGGGCCCCCCAAAACACTGGGGCCTCTGAGGAGCACCTCTGAAAGGAAATAGCCACATAGGAAAGGCCAACACAACACAGACCCTCACCCTCATCCTGACTGAGGTGAATTATTATCATGAATTGGGGTGTGCAGCTCATGGGGAGGAGGCCCACTGTTCTGCTTAAAGACATACTCAGGACGCAGCACCCCTGCTTGACAAGAAAACTCTGGGGGAGACAGTGCCAAGATTGTGCTTTGTTGGGCTGCTCAGAAATGGGATGAAGTGGAGAGGGCAGTAGCCTCATTTCCAACTCTGTGGCAGATCTTCTATTCAAGGGATAGAGGTTGGGACCTAGCAAGTGAAACAAGGTTTTTGCTAAGATATTAATAGGATCCCTAAGAAAAGTCTGTCACAGCTAACTGTGAGGAGGTGGAGGATTCAGGAGATAATAAGCTGCTCTGACTCTCATGAGTCCCTCTAAGTACTGAAAGGAGCACTGCCATCCAGAGGCTGGTATCTTCTATCTTGGCATACACAGTGTGGCTGCACACACAAAGGGAGCTTCTCCCGAAGCCATCCCTCTTGGGCTACTTCCAGGTCGCATTCTCACATTTGTTTCCTGTGCTCCTCCCCTCACCCTTGGCTATCTCCTACCCATGCCAGACTGTCCATGACCTATTCAAGAGGAAGCCACTTGGTGGCTTTTCTGTCAAGCCAGTGAGGTGAGCAACTGAAATCCTATTCTTCACATCCATGTGCAAGTGAGGAGGATGGTGATGCTCTTCTCATGCACACCCACACACCCCACACTCCATGGTGCAAGTCAGTTGGGAAGAGCTGTAGAAGCTTCATGTAGAACTTGTTCTGCTCAGCTCCTCTCCAGGTCCCTTCCTCATAGCAAGGGAGGCATGAACAGAGAATACCGAACCTACTGCACAAGGGTAGCCTGAGCATAGATGTCTCTGGTGGGGAGGACCTCTGACCTATGACACTCATGAAGAGATGAGAACCCTTTACACCTCTGAGAGACTGGATCTTCCTATCTTTTCCTCCACCACTCCTTGAGGACCTGGCTTGCCATGCCAAAGAGCACATTCATATCCTCCCACCAACTGGCAGAAAACTGGCTCTGAGCAGGCCTGGAGGATGCTCATCACTCCAGAATTGCTGGTGTTATCAGCAACAACATGGCAGAAGAAGGGAAGGAGGAAGAGCAGCAAGGGCACAAAGCCTGTTGTACGGCAGGTCCTACCTCCCTTGGTCCTTTGCACCTTCTCTCCTTCCTCCAAGGAGGATGGAGGCTCATGAAGTATCTAGACAAAAAGTGCAAGCCTAGGGACTTCTAATGGAGAAGGGTAGGGAAGAGGAAAACGAAAAGAAGCGAGAACACTTCTTCCAACAAATCCCACCTATCTTGAAAGAGGACTAGAAAGAGACAAAAGCCTTTACTGCCAAAGGAAATGGAGGCAAAAATAGTGATGGAAGATTTGCAAAAGTAGGTGTATAAGGTGGACAGAGAAGCTTTCTAAACCAAAGGGCTCCCTTCCCACCCGAAAGAAAAATCACCCCTCAACAGGAACAGAAAGAGCAATAGTTCACAGCTGAGTTTCATGCCCAGTGATTGTCCATCCCTGCCGTTCCCCTGCCACCACTGCCACCCTTTCCTGGGCCATTCCCACCCACCCGCACTCCAGTGTTGCTACCACAGTGTCAGAGCAGGACGCTCCTCCCAACCATCTGCAGGCAGAACAATGGTCCCCGTAACACAGTAGAGACAATTCGGCGTGTGTGTGTGTGTCTGTGTGTGTGAGAGTTTTCTGCTGTTGTTGTAAACTTTTAAGAAACAATTTTGTCAGTTTTGTATTTGTCGAGAGTATTTTGTTGTTGGTTTATTTTTCACAGTCAAGTGGCATAATTTTTTTTCTGGTTGTTGGAAGGGGGGGGTCTTGTTTTGTATTGTTTCCTTGGAAAGAGTGAGGGAGAGTCACAGCTTCTGCTGAGCAGAGACTCCTTTCCAGTAATCCAGGATGTCATGCAGATCCTCGTCCTTGGCAAACTGAACTTTCTTCCGCAGGGCATGCCCAGCCGCCATGTAAACCTCCTCCCTGTGGTGCTTCTTGTAAGGCCGGAATCGCTCCCAGATCTTGTGGGTGCTCTCTGATGAGTACTCAGGGCTGGAGGAGTAGCCCGAGAAGTAGTGTCTTGGGGAGAGCTGGGAGTACGTGGAGTCTCGCTTGGACCGGGAGAGTGGCTTGAGGAATGACACCCGCTGGCTCAAGGTGTCAGCACTTTCCTCATAGTACAGGGCCGGGAAGGAGTGACGGTGCTCACTGCAATGGTAAGAAGGCTTGACCTCCAAGTGGTGGATGGCGCCTGGGGACACCAAGGGAAGACGATCCAAAGGGCTGTTGAGTGGGCTGCCCTTCTCAATGTATTTGGAGTCAGACTTGCTGAGTGGTGGGTGGTCAGGCACATCCAAACTGAAGACCTTGGCGCTCTTGATGGAGCCACTAGAGGAGACGCTGCAGGTTTTTCTGGCCACAGCAGCATCAGCACTGAGCTGGCGCTGCAAAGGGTGGTGAGAACTTTCCTTGTAGGGTGGGGAAAGAAAGCTGGGCCGCTCTAGCCCACCCGAGGAACCTGCTGGGATGGACTGGCACTCAAAGGCCATGTCTGAGTCAACACCAGTCCCACCACCCAGGAACGAGGCTGTGTCCAGCTTGAGAGCATCAATGCAGTTGTTGATGATCTGGTTGACCTTGTCTACCTCCTTGGCTATAGTAGAGATCTCAGCAGCTGAGCCTTGCCCATTGTCAAGCTCCCTCAGGTCTTCATCCCGCTGGGTTCGCTCCAGCCCATCCCCACCACCAGTCCGCACCTCAATGTAGTTACCTTTAGTGGTGACTTTAGGAGTCTCCAACCCTGCTTCCATTGACTTTGATGGGGGCAACTTCTCCCCAATCATGGAAGGGATGGAGGACATCCGTGAGACAGGGATGACTGGTGGCTCACCCAGCTTTTGAGAAGGATGGACCATGGTACTGGTATCAATATCTGATCCATAACGCATTTCCAGAATGGTCTTTTTGACATTGAGGGACTTCTGCTTCTCCTCCTGCATCCTCCGCTTCCGCAGACAGTAGTACACCACCCCCAAGACAATGACCATCCCAAAGAGACAACCCAGGGTGGTCATGATATAGTGAGTGGTGGTGGAAGTACTGGAAATAGGGTCTTCCCTGCCTTTGCTCCGGGTTGCAAAGGTCAAGCAAGTGTGATTGTAGCGCCTGTTGTTGCGGATGGAGGCCACACAGAACGTATAATCAGTGTGGGCCTTCAGCTTGTTGACAGTGACATATTCCTTCTTGCTCTTCAGTGTTGCTATGTCAGAAACATAGCTGTTGTTGTATTGGACCAGCACATACATCTTACTGTAGGGCATGGGAATGGTTACCATCAGGATAGCTGAGGTGATGGTGACATCATGGAGCTTAATGCTGGGACTGAAGGAGGAGTCAGTGGTGGAGGAGGCAGGAGGTTTGACTGAGAGGAAGTCCCCAGGGCTGATAGCTGAGCCTTCATCCAGGTCTCGCTGAGAGTCAGGGGTATAAGGGGTGGGGTTGACCCTGGAGAGCGAGGGGATGGTGCCACCTCTGCACATGGACTGAAAGATGGTGATGGCATTGCGGTTGTGGTGAGGCCGAGGTACCAGGAGTGGGTACCCAGCAAATTCCCGTGGAGTCTCACACTGGAGCCGGTCATAGTTCTTGGTGACATTGTTGAAGAGTGCCAGCCAGTTAAGAAAGCTGTAGAGGCTACAGTCGCAGTTGAAGGGGTTGCCAGCCAGCTCGCACACCATCAGATTGCTCAAGCTGGTGAAAGTGTTCCCCTCCAGACGGCTGAGACGGTTAGATGACAGGTCAATGCTAATCAAGCTGGGGCACTCAGAGAAGGCAGTAGGAGTGACCAGCTCAATTAGGTTGTGCTGCACAAAGAGAAACTGGAGACGGGCCATGCCCCGCAACATGCCCTCTGTAAGGTTGGTGAGTTTGTTGTAGCCCAGCTGTAAGACCTGGAGATTTGACTGGCCCATGAAAGCCCCATCCTCAATATAGGAGATCTCATTCTTAGTCAGGTTCAAATCAGTCAGGTTCCCGAAGCGGTTGAGGGAGGAGTACAACACCACTTTGAGCTTATTCTCATTCAGACGCAGGTCATGCACAGTGCTGTTGATATGCTGGGGGATGGTCTCGTACGGGGGCTGGTTCTGGCTGCAGATGGCCAGCCACACATAACCTTTGTCCCCCTCGATCAGCCAGCAGTCACCTCGCACGGTGCCAGGGGAAAACAAGCAGAGTAGGGCAGCTGCCCACAACCCCAGGCACATCATGGTCTGCAATGGTGCCCTCATCAGGATGGGAATTAAAAAACAACAAAAAACAACCCCAAATCTCAGGACCACAGCAAAAGGAAAATAAGGGGCAGAGGCAAGAGAAAGGGGCAGTAACTGAGGTTTAGCAATGGAAGGGCTTGAGCACCCCAGTCCTATTGGGTGTCCTCACCATTATTTCTTCTTGCCCTCTGGGTCAAGCCAGGAGCATGGAGCAGGGGATAAGCATGCAGTCTGCTTCCAGCACACCCAAAAGCTACGACCATGGATGATTGGTCTGGAAGGGAGCTACGTTGTGCTTCTTTTCTAAACAAAAATTCAGACCAAGGATAACGAATCTTCTTTGATGACCAGGAGCGACTCGCCCACCTTTTCCACTTTCCTCCCTCCCACCCACCCCCCACCCACA
>NW_010192805.1:0-28316 GCF_000695765.1 Mesitornis unicolor | reverse complement strand
CTCCGGGGCAGGTGCTGCCCCCACTTTTCTGGCCCAACCCTTCCCAACGCGCTCCCCAAAAATTAAAGCCCAAGCTCCACCGCTCGTGGGCTTTGCCCCCGGTTATCCCCCTGCGCCGGTGTCGGGCACCCACGGAGGTTTTGTTTTTGTTTTTGTTTTTTGTTTTGGTTTGTTTTTTTTTCTGGGGGGAGGGGTCCCGAATCACACAACCTGGGGTTTAGGGGAGTTTCAAGTGCATGACCTTCTCGCTTCGATGCATGGTGTGAAAATGGGGGAGTGGGGCGCTGCTCGGGCTCCCCGGGGATTTGCAGCGTGACGGGGAAGTTGCTGTGGGAGCGGGAGAGTTGTGTGCGACCGCAGCGCAGGATCGAGCGTCTCCCTGCCTTCCGCAGAAGCTGTCGCTCCGGCGCTCATGAGTAAGATGGGCTGATTTCTTCTGTGCATAGTGATTTATTTCAGCAAAATCATTCCTGACAGTACTTCTCATAGCCAGGTGTATTTGGGTGGGGGTTTACACTGCTCTTCCCAATCTTCTTACGAAACAGACCTTGCTCTCGCTCAGACCAAACTCCTTTGCTTTCTGCCGCAGTTATCCTCTGCCCTTCGTTAGTGGGTCTATTCCTCATTTAATAGAACAAGTCACTGTGTGCAGAGAGGTGTGTGACTGCTGGCCATGCAAGCAGAGTGTCTCGCTTCATCCTTCCCTATGTTAGTACATTCCTTCACATCCCCTGCCCGACGCAGAGACCAGAGGAGAAACCCAGATCCAACTTTTTCCTTTGCCCACTGCTTTTTTAGAAAGCTGTGGTCGTCCTGAGCCTCAGCTACCGCAGAGGAAGGTGACAGCGACCCAGCCAGCACCTGTGGTAGTGGCAGGGACCTTGCTGCCCACCCACGTGTAGTAAGTCATTTAGGAGTTATTAAAGCTGCTCATGGCTCTAGCAAGGTTTAATCCGCGCCTGAGACTTTCCCCTGCTGTTCTCAGCTTGGGCTGATGGGCCAGCTCTGGAAAATGCTGTGGCTGCGTGATGTTTTGAAGGTTGCTTACCCTGTACGGGACTGTTCCCATCACCCAGAGATGTTTCAACATGCAGGAAAAACTTGGTAGGGCCTATGGGCATTTCCCATCAACCTCCTAGCTGGTGTATTTCATCCCTCAGCATCTTCCCATACCTCAGCCTCACTTGTGGTAGCCATGACAATGGTAACCAAGCCAGTTAGGGTTTGCTTTGGCTTTTTAATTGAGGGCCATTTAATTATTTTCCCATCTCACTGCTGGAAAAGTGAGGGACAGTTGCACGGTGAATGCACTGCATCCACAACCTGCCTTTTTTTCCCCTTGTTGCCCCCAAATTAATACCTGCCAGTGGGGTAAATAAATGTGTGTTCGTGAGGGCAGTGTCTCGCCCCTTGATCCAGCTCCAGGTTGCTGCTATGGTGTCCTGGGTGCAGAGGCAAAGGGCTTTGCTGCAGTTGGTCTGTGCCAAGAGAATGACGAGGTTTCCCTGCTTTTGATGCTGACCAGAGGTGTAAGTGGGTCTGTCTGGTGCCAGCTCCCTTTAATGTCTCTGTGGGTTTCTCTGGCTTTTTAATCTAAAATCTGCTGACAGGTTTTTGACTAATTTATTTATGGGGGTAACTTAGAGACCTGTAACAGTCTTCTTCCTGTGTTTTAGTGACAGCAGCTGATACCATCATCTAAACTGCTCATCTCACGAGTCTTTGGGTCCCTGAAAAGCTGGAGATGGGCATATTGCTTTTCTAAACCCAGAGATAACTTCCATGCCATAAAAAACCCAAGATGGTGTTTAGACCTGTCCGTGTTGAGTGTTGATTTCAAATTATTGCTGATAGAAACCTTTTTATCCAGGTCTGGGATCAACTTTTAAATGCCTTTTCATCCCTGAAGATAAAGATACAGGTATCAACAGTGTAATTCATTTTATTTTGGGCAAACTTGTCAGTGGATATTACAAACATTTGAAACTTTCAGGAAGTTGTAAGTAGTAAATGTGATGATAGAAACTCAAAAAGAGTTAAATCCCAGCTGAAAGGGGAAAATAGAGTTTGTCTCTGGCGATACGTTGTGCCTCTCATAACCCATCCCTGTAACGTATAACAGAGTCAAAGTTGTGAAGACTTGCAAAGGTCCAAGGAAAGGGCTGTAAAAATAGAAAGGTATGGAAAGACCTGTTATCTTTTGTCTGGAAGTAGGCTTTTATGCTGTTATTACGTCCTATAACTTAATTATATAGATTTTAATGGAAGAAAGGAAAGCACTTTCATGTAGATGGTCATGTATCTGATATAACTATTTTTTTTCCTCTAAAATAGCCAGGACACTGCTACTCTCTGTCTGCTTTTCAAAATATAACTCTTCCCTGTTTTTCTTTTCCTGTTCTATTCCTGCTAGTGGAGGAAAGAGACACCCTTCTTGTAAACTATTAATGGTTTTACATTTGTTTAGTGAGTTTTTATTCACTTGTACCTACACCCAGTAAGTTATTTGGCTTATACACAGATTTGATGCTGTCTGATACTGCATCTGGCAGTTGCTTATTGCAACAAAAGGAAGGAAAACCAATTTGTCGTATTTTCTAGCACGGTAAGAGCCACTCGTGGCATGCCTGGGCAATACAGCAGTCAAGGCACTTTGCAAATGCCTCGGAAAGCAGTTCCTAGGAAATGATCCCCAGTTGCTAAGCAAAGGATCTGCCACGGCACGAGCACCATAAACAATAAATGATGAAAAAAGTAAATGCTGAGATGTACCCAAAGCATTTGGCTGGGACTAACAACCTGGTAAGGGCAGCTTTGAAAATCCCCAGGGTCTTATTCCTGCAGCGAGGTGCTTTTTGAGAACCCAAGGGGTGCTAAGCTGCGAGTTTTCAGCATCTGGAAATGCTTCGTGCCATGTAAATGATCGACGTGAGCCATAATCCCCATCTTTTAAATAATCTCAGTAAATTCCAGTAGATGCATTCTTTAATTCAGAAGTGCAGTATCTAATTCCAGCTTAATCATGCTTATTGGAGTCAACAAACCTTATTTGAATCAGGGTGATGCTAAATTGCTTCGGAAGCTGTTAAATGTTTTGAAATAGCAACTAGATATTTCACAGTATTAATGTGCCAGAGTCACAACTAAAATGCAGTCACGGCCACACAAGCAATTATGCTTTATGTGCATGATCATATCCCCAGCTTTGTGAATTTGGTTCGGATGATCCCACCTCTGTTTTTCTGCATAGATTTGTATCTGGCATGATGCTATAGATTCAGTCTCGCTGTTTTTTAGGAGAAACGACAAGATTCCCCATTTTGTTGCCAATAACTTACCCATCCTTCCTTGCTGTGCCAGCTAACTTTGTCTATAACTTTTTAACGGGTTTTCTCCTCTTTTGCTTTATTTTGGGAAGCATTTGCCACAAGATGGCAGTGGGGTCTAACGTTTGAGGCTAGGTATTGGGGTGTACTGTGGTTTCGGCTTCACAGCCCTGGCCCAGCCATCGGGCAGATGGTTTTCCAGATGAATTCCCGGCGTGAATCTTTCATTTTCCCTGCTTCCACACTGCCTGCGGTCTTGGGGGGATGTGTTGCTGAGAGCGTTTCTTCACCCATGGTGTTTAAATTCAGTATTAAAGGCTTCAGGTGGTCTATACAGTACTGTAGATGGAAGAATGGAGCGGTTGCTCTTAACTTTGTACAGCTCCTGGCTCCAACACTTGTGATGAGCTGATGTTTGGTGATGCCAGGATCAAGCCACCTCATGGCTGCTAAAGTCAGACTTTGGGTACCTCTCCGGTCAGGACTGGGCAATGCAGGAGGTCTCTAGTCCAAAACTCTAAGTCATCTAGACCTAGATCATTAGGTGATGATCCAGATGACCTAAGCAAGGTCATCTTCAAAGCTGGACCAGGCTGCTTGGGTTGCTTCAGCCTAAAGCAAAGTGAGGTCCTGCATGACCCTGTGCTTCTCCATCTCTTTACCTCCTCGTAGCACAGTTTTGGCTTCTGGCTCACTCACCATGGCCATGTCCACCACTCCTGGAGCTGGGGAGGGCTGGTCTATTGACAGCATCACTCGTGCTTTGCTCCAACCACCCTGACTATGGCAAGAGAGAGTTTCTCACTCCCTGGGGCAGCTGGGTCCGTGCCCTTCCTCCCCCAGCCCTGTTTCTCGGAACTCAGCTCCCAGCTGGGTGCCTGAATTGCGCTAATTTAGACATGATCTCATCATCTGCCAGCCACTAAAGCAATATCGATCCTGCATTCAGGCTCCATGTGAAAAACAATCCAACTGCTTCCCCGGCACCTGTAACCACCACCCTAAAAGGCCTCAGGAGGCTGGAAAATGTGTGTTTGCCTCATTTTTTGACTAGTAGGGACGGATGTGTAACTTGGTGTAAATGTGTAACACTTATGTTAAGGACAGCCTTCAAGAAAAGGACAGTTTGGGACCATAGCTCCTCTAATATTTGATACCACTAAGCAGCTATGCCTTAAATAGTTTAAACAGGCTAGTTTTGCTGTCTCTGAGTCCTCTGGGTGTCTGCTTTATATCTTTAGCAATATTTCTGTAAGAATCAACATCACTTTCTGGAACTCAGGGGAAGAGTATGGGGGACAGCAGTAACTTTGATGTTAATTACCACCCTAAAAAACACCTCTCTTCACTCACTGGTCTGCTCCCAGCCGACTGTGACAGTGTATTCTTTGGATGCTACATCCCCACGTGATGGCCATCAAAGATCGCAAGGATTTTTGGATTCACTTATATCGGGATAGGAAGAATTAACGCTGCTCTCATTTCTTGTAGTGTCTGTAGCACATTGCTGGCCTGAAGAGAGAGGAACAAATGAAGGAGGGAAGTTTGACCAGGTGTTATTTAACTTGAGGATAGCTGGAAAATATTGCAAAGGGAGCAATCATAATGGGAGGTGGACTCCTTGCTTGGCCAGTCTCCACTCTAATTATTTGCATGAAGCAGCTCAGCCTGTGGCATGAAGCTGTGAAGGATATTGAGTGAAGTTTGGGGCAAGTGGGTTGTTGCACACCATAGGGAGAGGTACGGCACGGGTCATTGGGTCTCTTGAGAGGTCTGAGGTCAGTAAAATAAGCGGAAGGATTTTAGAGGGAGAGAGGAGCAAATGTTTATCGTTAATCAATTGAAACCATTTCCCTTCTTTTAATTTTTAATGGGATGAAGTTACTGATTCCCCCTCTCTGGGCATTGCTTTCATTTGGCTCACAGGAGACCAGAAAAGCGAGCTGCAATACGGGGAAATCGCGCTCCCAAAGGGCATTGGATAGCACCTCTCTGATGGGTATGGCTGGGCGTCTGTCCGTCTGCTTATCACGAGCCACCTGGTGACTGACACCTTTTCCATCACATCCATTCGGTGCTTCCTCATGGGCAGAATGGCATCACTGCTACAATAGCACATCAAAAGTAGATAAATTGAGCTTTGCTTTCCACTGCAAAAAGACTATAAACCAGTTATTTATTTATATATAAATATATGAAATAAAAAAATTGTATGTATTTGAGATGATCCCTGGCCTTTGTGAAAAAGAATGGGTAAGATGGCAGAATTAAAAATTTTCCAAGTGGTTTTTAATGAAAGCTTGAAGTCTTTGAGTTCACTATTTATTGCTTGGCTTCACACTGAGGAAAGCCTACAACGCCATGACACAACATCCCAAACCTGACTGTCGCCGTTGTGACTAATGGTTCATGCATCACCTTACTGGGTCTAAGCACCCTCGCACTGACACAGCGCTGGGGGTGACTGCGTGGTTCCTGAGGACGACTCCGTGGTCTCTGGAGGCAGGATGATGGGCAGGGGATGAGGTGCTACTGCCTGTCCCTGGCTGACGCAGAGTTGTTCCCAGAGGTGTCATCACAAGAATTCTTCCTTCTGCCTATTTTTAAATGCCTCGAGTCATGAGGTTTTCAGTGCCTCCCTTGAGGGCACTAAACCACAGGCAGACGGATTTTTCGGGCAGCTGTCAGGTTACTGTATAACCCATCTTCCGCCTGCCCAGAGCTCGCCTGCATTGGTTACAAGTCCCTGAAAATGTAATTATGTATAAGTTTTAAACCTATAGGTAAGGTCACAAACTGCTTTTCTCCCTCAGATCTTTGATGTGAGTTCATTAAAAAAAAAAATAAATAAAAGGGAGACAGGATCTAGCAAACATGTTGTTATTTTTCCGTGGTAGCTTGTGGACATTGCTTGGCTTGGAAGAGAAAAAGGGTCTCGTGTCTCACTTGCTGCTGTGTTTTTAAAAGCACCATGTAAATGTGGGCATATATAGTGCTGTAAACTGCTTGGCCACAGTTGCTCTTTATTTGGCTGCTTTTTAGTCACAGCAAGTGTCATTTTTGTCAGAAGTGGACCATGGAAAAGGTAATTTTCTAGTGAAAATCCCCTGGGTGGTGAAGCGTATAATGGTAAAATGAGATAGAAAGGACAGAAATGAGACTGCGAGTCCCTCTTTGCAGCTTTACTAATGAGAAACTTTGGGGAAAAAGCCTTCCCAAGGTATCCACTTGGTTGCCTTGGACCAAATGCAGGTCCTCGAAAATATCTAACAGAGCTGGGCAAGGGGTTTCTTAAAGAGCTTTACCCTCCACCATGACCTCCCAGCTGGAGAAGATGAGGACTGCCTTTTTTTGTTTGTTTAACAGGGTTTTTCTATGTTTTTGCTCACGGATGTTCTTTGAGTATTTTTGTTCCATTAGTAATAAAGCCCTGTAGTCACAAGTGAGGCGTGTGTGCGTGAAGAAGATGCTAAAAAAGCCAGAAAAAAAGGAGGCTGAGCTGGGGATTGCATGTACGGTAGCAGGAGTTAGGATGCTCCAGTCCAAACCACGAGGATCTGCAAGTACGAATGGTAATGCTTATATTTTTGGATCAAATTCATATTTGAGGCAAAGCACAAGTTTTGTGCAGAATACTGCAAGTGAGGGGGAGCAACCTCTCCAGTAGTGCAACCAAATGTCTTGGCTGTGTCCAGTGGGGTCTTGAGAGGTGGAAGGAGCAGGTGATGGTCACGTACCTGAGTAAGAAAGGTACTTTATGAGTCAGTGCCCAAATTTGTCCTTCCCATGCTGTGCCTTGTGGGCTCTTCTTCCTCAGGGACTGCCCTGATTCGCCCAGACTTGGCCCTGAGCAACCTGATGTAGCTGCAATGTTGGCCGTGCTGGGAGCAGACCAGAAGCTCTTCAAACTAAATCTTTCTGGGGTTTCTGAGGTGCTGGTGGCTTAGTGCTCCTGAGTGATGAGATCTCTGAAGTAAAATCTGTCAGCAAGGTGGTTGTGATGTACCTAGACCTCACAGCAAGAGGGTGAACCAAAACTTTGGTGGTTTGGGAGAGCAGAGATGCCGTGCAGCCAGGGAGGGACAATCCAGGATTCAGTGCAGGCTTCAGTGACATCCTGGAGAGCCTGTGACCAGGACTAGGTCTGCTGCCTCCAGCAGCATCAGTTTTGATTGCTTCTTGATGATTAGGGTAATGAGATCTGCTTCATTACCAAATGGCTTCCTCTCTTCTCAGGTAGAAATTTGAATAAATCCCCAAATAACTTGTGTCACGGGAAAATGTTTCACTGTAGCACAAGTGAACTGATTTCAACAACATCAGGCTAAATAAAAATGCTCATTTGAGTCCTCCTCTGCTGTTGAGCCTAGCTGATGGACATGCCTGTTGGTCTGGCGGGGGCCTTTTGCAATGTACTCCAATGCGTCTGATTACACAGAATCACAGAACATTGGGGATTGGAAGGGACCTCCAAAGCTCATCCAGTCCAATTCCCCTGCCGGAGCAGGAACACCCAGATGAGGTTACACAGGAAGGCGTCCAGGCGGGTTTTGAATGTCTGCAGAGAAGGAGACTCCACAACCTCTCTGGGCAGCCTGGGCCAGGGCTCTGTCACCCTCACTGAGAAGAAGTTTCTTCTCCAATTGAAGTGGAACCTCCTGTGTTCCAGTTTGTGTCCATTACCCCTTGTCCTATCATTGTTTGTCACCGAGAAGAGCCTGGCTCCATCCTCGTGACACTCACCCTTTAAATATTTATAAACATGAATGAGGTCTCCCCTCAGTCTCCTCTTCTGCAAACTAAAGAGACCCAGCTCCCTCAGCTACTCCTCGTAAGGGAGATGCTCCACTCCCTTGATCATCTTTGTGGCCCTACGCTGGACTCTCTCCAGCAGTTCCTGTCCTTCTTGAACTGAGGGGCCCAGAACTGGACACAATATTCCAGATGCGATCTCACCAGGGCAGAGTAGAGGGGGAGGAGAACCTCTCTGCCCTACAACCACCCCTTCTGATACACCCATGTAACAGAGTAGGTTTAAATAAAACATTTAAATGACTGACTTTAAATGTCAGTCCTGTTGTAACTGACATTTAGTTTTAAATGTCAGTTACAACAGGAAATGACATCTAGTCCTAAAATACAGCCAATGGCTTTCCTGAAAGATGATGAGATGTGAAGGACATCCGCGGAAGCACCTTCATGTCGCGTTCCCCTCCCAAGAGACACTGCTCTATCTCTGAGTGAGTCCATTAAAATTGTCCATTAAAGATGTGAGGAGCGTTGTATACTGTATGCACTGGGGCAGGATTGCCTGCTCTCTCTAGGGCTTGGAAACCTTTCTATATTTTACAGAGAGGATGTATCAAGTGGAGCTTTAATAGAGGTGTTTTATGGACAGCAGCAGATGAATGTGATGTTAAAGTCTTCCTGACCTGCAGTGATGTGCTATTTGGGTTAAAAACGGTAGAAAAATAAAAGCTGAAGATGTAACTATGCATAAAAAAAGTTTTACCTCCTGTTTGATGTAATTGGGGGTGTGAGTTGTGCTCCTTTGGAATTGGATTTCTTGATGTCTTTATGGTTTTGAGACTTACTAGGACACTGACTGCGTGGTGTTTGTGTTTGGGGGTGCGTTTGGCCACTAAATCCTGGACAGACGCTCTCTATTAACCCCTCTCCCCTCCCCCAAAGGGAAGAGAAGAGAGAATAAGGGAGAGAGTTTATGGGTTGGAAAATAAAACTAACAGGTTTAATGAAACAATAATACTGATACTACAGGATAATAATGTAAATAGGAAAATATTGAAATATATACAAATGTATATGTAAAACCAATATAAAATCCTCTCCCTCACTCCCCTCCCAGTGACACTTACATCACCAGAGGCTCTGCGCAGCAGGGCACTGGCAAAGTCCCATACCAGACTCAGCAGCAGATGAGAACAGGATTCAGGAATTGGATTCAGGAACACACGGATCAGGATCAGAGGCAGGCGAACCAGCAGGGTTCTGCTCAGACTTCGGCCATTGCGAGAGCAGAAGAGCTGAGTAGGAGGGAAGGGGCCGAGGCGGAAGGAAGGGTCCAGACCCTCGTGATCCCTCAGCTTTATCCTGAGTATGACAAATGTGGGAGGGAATACTTAGTTGGTCAGTTTGGGGTCTGCTCCTCCCCATAGATGCGGATATGGCACCCATGGTGAGACAGTGGCCTTGTCATTATCACTTGTAGCAGTACACATCAGTGGGAAAAACATGCCATTAGTTTCAGCAAGTTCAGCCACTTAGAACAGAGTGAGCTGAAAAGTAAAATCACTAAATAGAAAATTAGTTCTGTTTAGCTCAAACCAGGACACTGGAGTAAAACCTGCAATGTCCTTGTAGCAGTAAATTAAAATCTGCATGTGATACTGTCAGTATTTAATTTCTTAAACTCTTCAATGCTTCATAGCCTGAGGATTGGCCCAATGTTCTGTATTATTTATCCTGTGGTGTATGAAAGTGGGAAGGATAACTGAGGATAATTTCTTGAGCAGGTAGATCCCAGACAAATAAACGCAAATCCTTTGAACGGCTTAACATATGTGCCAATTTTTGGGTGGGCAGTAGTAATTATTAAGCTAAAATGCAACTTTAATAACTGGAATCAGTGGGTGTAGCAGGAAGGGGTCCCTTAAGAAACACATCCTGAAGAGTGGCTTCCAGCTGGTCTGTTTTTAAGGGTTTAAAAGCACATCAGAAGTGACTGTGGTGCAGAGGAAAATGTGAGAAGAAGTATGCTTTGAATAAGGGTAGTGGGGAGTTGCTAGACTGTATCACTTAAGAATTTATCTATTAAAAATACTAGAAAAGTAAATACATCAAGTGTATTTACATGAAAAGCTGAGAAAGAACAAGCAGCTCTTGAGAGGTTTGGGTGGGTAAGGCTGCCTTATAAAATTGCTCTGCAATTATTAGAGGGTGGGTTTTTTTCCCCCTGTATCTACAGGAACATAACCAACATTTCTGGGTTGCAATAGACTTTAATATTGCTCAGTCACAATAAAACCTTTTGTTTTTGCAGTTGGTGGGAAGCGGCTCCCCGCTGGGTCGGGATCATTGCTGCAGTCATGAGCAGAAGGAAACTCAGACCGCAGCATAGCAGAGAGTATTTTTGGTAAAATAACTGGAAAGTTGCTTTAGTCTGGCAGACGTGGGGGAAAATGTTGGCAGTAACAAGGCTGTGTCTCCAAGGGTATTCAAAGGCATTTTTGCTTTTCATCTCTCAACACTTATCACTGGAGGGCAGTGGTGTCTGAGAAGATGACTAGAAGAAGAAAAGCAGAGATAAAAAACATGGCATAGCTCCTGGGTGACCAGTACAACACATGGTTGAAACTTTAAATGGGTCACTGAGGATTAGAGAGAGGATTTTATTATTTAAGGGTATTTCTTTGTCTCGCATTACTTCAAAGTTGCACCTCGCAGCTGGGTGATGTTGGGTATGTCCTTCCTGTCCCCATCACAGCACTGTGCAATGCTGTGCTGACCACATTGTCGATGCCATGGAAGATGGGCTGCAGCACAACCCGCTGCCTCAGATTCCTTGCCTGGACACCCAGAGGGCTCATGTTTTGGTGTGGTTTGTTGTTGTTTTGTTGGTTTTTTTTTGGCCAGCTTCAGCTAGTGACAGCGCATAGAGTGGGATTGCATGGTCACCTTACAATCACCATCTACTTAAAATCTTTCCAAGTCATTTCTAATGCCTTATTTTCCTTGGGTTTGGGCATCCATGAGGCTACATCTGTTCATGTATTAACACGTAAGAGAGGCTCCAGCTTGCTGTTGGGGCTCTGTGGAGGTGAGATGCCTTGTCACAGCTCACAGCCTGGTACAGCAAGGGGTCGCTTCTTGGGGGGAACAAGTTGCATTGACACCTGGGTAGACAATACACTGGCCACTTTCTTGGTGACTTTATTTCTTTCTTAAGCTGTCTCTGTAGCTCAGAAAAGGGCTATTGATTCTTTTAAAAAAATTAAAAAATAATATCAAAGCAGCATAAAAGGTTGGGTTTCCCCTCACCATTGATTTTTCACATTGTACAAAATCTGTGTTAAGGTAAAGGGTGAAATCTGTATGTTCCCTTTCATCATATAATATATATGGCTGGGGCTTTAACATGGTGTTTTGGCAGTCAGGCTCTCCCTGCCAGGAGCACATTTCTTGCTTTGATCTGCAGTTTAACTATCAGATGCCCAATTCAGGGAAAGAATTGGATTGCCTTTTTGGAAACACAGATCAAGAGCAATTGGTCTCCCTTGCAGAAGCCCTGACGTTTTGCATCTTCCTGTCCCTGCATAACTTAGCACTGCTGGAGCAGTTGGATTCAAAGCAAAATTGAAAGTTGTCCCACCGCTCCATGGCATTAAAATAATCACTGAAAAAAAAAAAATCAAACTGAATGTTTTATGTTCTGGTGGGAGATTGCTCATGGCAGCTTCAACCAGAAGTTCATTCCTCTGGGGGACGATGCTGGAAAGAAATGGGTTGGATATTATGGATATGAAATTTCTTACTCCATAAAACCACATGTCTGGGGGCAGAAGAGCAAAAATGCATGGGAAAGGGAAGTGGAAATGGTGTCATGGGTCAACTGAAGGCCAATTTTAAGGAAAATTTGGTGCCTGATTAATCTCTTTGTGCAGTAAAACCTATCCCTAGAGGGCAGGTTCTCCTTCCCCTCTGCTGTGCCCTGGTGAGACCGCATCTGGAATATTGTGTTCAGTTCTGGGCCCTCAGTTCAAGAAGGACAGGGAACTGCTGGAGAGAGTCCAGTGCAGGGCCACAAAGATGATGGAGGGAGTGGAGCATTTCCCTTCTGAGGAGCGGCTGAGGGAGCTGGGGCTCTTTAGCTTGGAGCAGAGGAGACTGAGGGGAGACCTCATTCATGGTTATAAATTTGTAAAGGGCAGTGTCAGGAGGAAGGAGCCAGGCTCTGCTCTGTGATGTCCAATGCCAGGACAAGGGGCAATGGGTGCAAGCTGGAGCACAGGAGGTTCAACCTGAACATGAGGAAAAACTTCTTTACTGTGAGGGTGCCAGAGCATGGCCCAGGCTGCCCAGAGAGGTTGTGGAGTCTCCTTCTCTGCAGACATTCAAAACCCGCCTGGCCGTGTTCCTGTGTGACCTGGTCTGGTGATCCTGCTCTGGCAGGGGTTGGACTGGATGAGCTTTGGAGGTCCCTTCCAGCTCCTAATATTCTGTATGATTCTGTGTGTGTGATTCTAAAGTATCAGTGAAGATAACCAGCTCATTGAGGCTATTTGCATCCAGAAGATGTTGAAACACTCGTGTCTCATTTGTCCAGCTCCTGCTGCTGCAGCTCATTATCAGCTCTTGCACCTTTTTGACTGGCTTGACCCATAACTTGTAGTTCATCCTCCTCCTCCTCCTTCTCCTTCTCCTCTTTCAGTATTAAGTAGCTAAAAATCAACTCTCTGTAAAAGGCTTTAACTAAAATGTAGAAACATGGGAAAAAAAAATTACCTGAATATATCAGTTAGTTGTCCACTGAAGTTACATCATTAATCTCCCCAGCTAGTGTTTCTTTGATCACTCTTGCTCAAGCAAGCATGTGAAACAGTCCATTTGAGCTGTTTCTTTTTTTTTCCCACAGTGACTATTCTTCTGACCCCATTTTGGATCTGTGATTCATTAGGAACTGGAAGCAGCAGTTATTTGCGTGGGTGTTGAATTTACTCATCGTGCAATCATTTTCACATTGTGAGGCATAATACGGAGCTGATAAAGTCTGTACATCTGTATTCTGCGTGCATTTCCGAACTGAAAAGTCTGCAGGATGTTGGGCTGACAGCGTTTGTAAATTCAGCATGTAACCTTGATTTAGAGAAAGAGACTTTACAATTACATTTATATCAACTTTTGAGCCCTTCTAGTATGCCTGAAAGTTGTTGGATGGCAGAAGAATGAATGAAAATTACTTTAGTTTTCATGAATGGGTATATTATAAGGTCAGTGAGGCCAGCTGCTCTCATCTAGCCTGATTTGCAGGAGATGGGCCATTAGCCCTTTTGAAGGTTTTGCTTTCATTGCTGTATTTCTGTCTTTAAAAAAAAAAAAATTAAAAAAAAAATCTTCCGGTTGGGATTTAAAAATTTGCCAGTGACTTAGAAAGCACCACGGTCCCTTGCAAACCGTTGAAAAGATTAATTGCCCTAATCGCTCTGCCTTAGATATTTGTTCGACATTTCAAGCCTGAATTCATCTAACGTCACAGTTCTGCTGTTAAATCCTGCCCTCGCTGTTTGCTGGATTAGCCAGCCGTTCTCATGCTTTTCCAACAGCAACTCATCACTTTTAACCTCCCTCCGCTGAGATAAAAAAAACCCTGGAGCTGGAGACATGCTCAACAGGCTCAAGTTTGTAAGACAGCCAGTTTACAGCAGCCTAATTACATTACATCGCTGCGGATGCTTTTCCAACCCAATTTGCAAGTGGTTTTATTAAACTTGCGAAGTTCATTCCATGAGATCTATTTTCCACATAGATTGGTATTCGTTATATTGCCTTAATTTCTTCAGCAATTAAATTGAGACTTGCACATCCCAAAGGATGGCCAGGATCGATGTCAAGCTGACACAATTATCTGTGCAATTTCATTTACCTGCTAAAAATCTTTGTGGAGTGCTTGCTTTCCTCTGGCCCTCCAAAATGTTTTTCTCAGTATTTCAAAACTCGCTGAAGATCTTAAGCAGAGAAAACTTAATGACCCTTTGGCCCACGATTTTTTTAAATTTGAAAAGTCGGTGTATAAAGACCTGACCCACTCTGTTTTCCAATATTTTGGCTGTCCGTAACGTGTCCCACTCTGTGTTTTATTTGTTAAGACGCTGACCCATAAGATCATTTTTTATCCAGGGGCCTTGCTTGAGATTTTGCCTTCCTAAGGAAGCTACAACCACTGAGTTTACCATCCCTGTCATGCGACTCTTCCTGCCCTCTTCAATTAACGTGGATTAAATAGAATTTGAGCAATGCCAGTGGTGAGCAATTCACAGCCAGGCTGTGCTGTTGATGGGCAGAAGACTTTTCTCTCCAGCCTGTGGTATCTTGGCAAAGCCATGCTAACACTCTCAGTGTTACTCTACAGAAGCCCTCCTTTCTCCCTCCCTTCATTTGAACACCTTTCTTCTTAGTCTAAGGTGCCTGTTCCCAAAAGCAGAGGTGGTCTTTCCCCTGGAAACCATCAGGATTGCCACTGCTTTCCTGTAACAGATGTTCCCCTGGAAACCATCAGGATTGCCACTGCTCTCCTGTAACAGACAGACTTGGGATGGCTGGAGATGTCTTCATTGCTCTGGAAGTGGGGCTACTGCTGGTATATCCTATATATGCTAGCCCATATAAATTATATATATATGTTGTGTTTTAGGGCTGGGCTGGTCACTATATGCTGGACAAGCACTCTCTATTAACCTCTCTCCCCTTCCTAAGGGGAATAATAATAAGGGAGAGAGACTTATGGATTGAAAAATACAACTACCAGGTTTACTGAAACAATAATACTACTACTACAGGGTAATAATGTAAATAGGAAAATACTGAAATATATACAAATGTATATGTAAAACCAATATAAAATCCTCTCCCTCACTCCCCTCCCCAATGACATTTACGTCACCAGAGGCTCTGGAGAGCAGGGCACTGGAAAAGTCCCAGACTGGACTCAGCAGCAGTGGGAGCAGGCTGCAGGAGCTGGATTCAGGAGCACATGGGTCGGGATGGAAGTCAGACAAACTAGCAGGGTTCCACTCAGACATCGGCCATCAGCAGAATAAAAGGAAGAAGAGAGCTCGACTCGTGATCCCTCAGCTTTATACTGAGTATGGTGTATGTGGGATGGAATACCTTGTTGATCAGTTTTGGGTCATCTGTCCCCTCCTCCTTGCAGGTGAAACACCTCACTTACAGCATCCCAATACAGCACCCATGATGTGGCAGTGGCCTTGGTCTCCATAGGCACAGGTATAAGCAAGAGCTATATTTACATACCATACCTAATAGTAACTATAAATATCAAGCACTATCACTTGTAGAAGTGAACACTGTCTGGAAAAACATGCCGTTGGTTTCAGGAAGTACAGTCACTTAGAAGAGACCTAACTGAAAAGTGAAATCACTAAATAGAAAATTAGTTCTATTTAGCTCAAACTGGGACAATATACATAAAAAACATAGCTCCTGTATATACTAGCACATATATATGCTTTACATGTGTTATTTGAGCTGCCATGCTGAGAACCTGGGGCTGGCTTTGAGCTTGTATGACTTCTTCTCGTGGTCCTGTCACAAGCATTTGTGTCCCCAACCCGTATTGTAAGAGGTGTTTTTAAGCAACAGGGTTTGAGAGCGCAGCTGAGCTGCTGCTGTTCCAGGCTGTTGCTGTTGTCTCAATGTCTGCTCGCAGCAGAAGCTGCTTGAACCTAATACTCTGCTAATGAAACTATTGAGGTAATGATTTCCCGGTGTGGAGGAAACATTTTCTGCTGACATTATCTTGGTCTAGCCTTCAGACCCACACAAGGATAATGGGATAATTATGGCCCGTTTTCATATGCTTTTGTTACAGACAAATGTTCCTGAAGAAGTGAAATGTCATCCTGTTACTGGCTGATCTCTAAAACCTTTAGGTGGCCTCTCATTTTTTGCCTTTACAAATACAGTTTCCACTCACATGCATTCAAAGATGTATTCAGCATAAAGTAATTACTGTGTTTATCAGAGTGATAAAGCAGGCCTCCACACTAGAATAAATGACAGTTTACAGATCTTTAACTAATAAAAGCATACAGGAGGTTAAACACAGATTTTTTTTTTTTTTCTTTTTAAGTGCAGTTCTCATTTAAGAGCACTAAAGGGAAACTCAGGCTTGAAATGAGAAATGATGCAGGTTCATTTGGAACTTTCCTCATTGGCAGCTCCAAAATAAGATCAAGCATCTTGTGGGGGATGTACCACTGGTTCCAGCTTGGGGCTCCACTGGCTTTGCCTTTTGAAAAGCAGTAGGACAAGAAGAAGAAATTCAGGGCAGAAATTGTGACATGTTTTTTGGTGAAGATGAATGCTGGCTGTGTTTCTTATGGACCCATGTTGCCTTCCCCAGCAGAGAAGAGGTGCAAAGGTACAAGTTTAGCTGGAAAAGTGTACAGTGTATGGTGTACAGTGCCCATCACTGGTGGGAGATGTTAAACGAGAGGGGGTGTGTTTGCAGAGTGCAAAGTATACGTGCTTTTTTAACAGGTAATTAAATGGCATACGTTCTCATGGATGTTATTATTTATAGGCTTGGAGATTTGTAGCTAGTGGCCTTGTGAAATTATAACACCCCTTCCAGCTTATTGCATGGCCACAGTTGAAATACAGAAAGAGAACAAAAATCCTAAATTAAAAAATCCCAGTGACCAGAAATATATGTGGAAAGGGAACATTATTTCAGGTTTTGAAGAGCTTCAGAAGCATACTTTTAGGTGTGAAAATACCAAACCTGAGCTGAAAATAGTGGCCAAGCAGGAGCTTTCACATTTGAACTGTCATATGCCCCAGTATAATAAGGCTCTGCAAATGAATGAGAAAACTGAAGTTGTGTTTGACTTGTGGCACCGCTTAGCACCAGAAGATGGACAGAGCCTTGAATGATAGTTGGAGGAAGGAAAATGGCTATTGTGCCTTTCTTCGTATTGATAGCTTTCCTGGGCGCACCTTGAAATGGAGTCCGAGCTCTGAAAACCAAGCCTGATAGAAAAAGGATCGGAAAAACTGGCCTATTTATCCAATTCTTTTGCATAGATAGTATCTCCTTAATTTTTGTTGCTTTTTAGTTCAGATAAGCTTGGCAGAGTAGATGGTAGTGCAAAGACAAAAAGTTTAGTACCACTGTGTGGGAGAAACAGAGATGGATCTGGTCGGAGCATTGATTTAAATCAGATTTAAGACTGGGGTCTAATAGGGGGATGCTGTACCATGTCCTGCCTGGCCATGTGGTCTTATGGGAAGGGAAGGGAAGGAAATGTGGGAGAAAAGAGCAGGTATAAGTGTGTGATAGGCAGCAATTCTCATAAGCACAAGGTATTGAAGCATAGCAGTGTTATCCATGGTCTTCAGTTGCTACTGAGGACAAGGGCATCGCTATGTTAGGGGCTGCCAGGCTGGATTATATTCATAGGGGTTGCTTAACACCTCTGATAAAGGAATGTAACGCTGCTGAACAGGATCAGCCTAGGGTAATGCAGAATATTAAAACCATAATGTGTTATTTCCCTTTAGTCATAAATCACATCAGAAAGTTCTTCATAGTTACAAAATGCCTGTTTTTCCAGCTGGTTTTCCATCCCCTGCTGCTGTGGTTATTTAATCCAGTGGAGGGGAGGGAAGGGAGCTGGGTGATGTGGGTGCCGTGGCTGACCCCTGTCTCCATGCATGTGCAGAGAGGTGACTCATGGGGGGAAGGTGCAGGAGCCTCTGGGTACCCACCATACTCTAGTAGCAGACAGGAGCATTTTGAAACACTGGCTGAGATTACCAGGCAGTCCTTCATTGCTAGAGGTTAAACACACACACATTATTTCAAGAGATTAAACACACATGGATTATTTCGATGTTATCTTCCGTGTGACGGGAAATGTCGGATGATTAAGGCAATGACATACCTGTGTCTTGTAGCCTTGACTTCAGGTTATGTGTCCCTCGAGACCCTGGTGAAGGAGGCAAAGATGCAGAGGACAGCCCTTAGCTTAATGCCAGGAAGTGGTTAAAAACTATCAAAAAGCCTCCTGATTCTTCAGTTGCCAGGGACTGGAGGGAGGTCATTGCAGAGGGAAAAGCTGGAGGGTGGCACAGACCCCAAGCTTTCCTAGGAATGAAAAATGCTTTCAGGTCTGCCTCCTCACCCTCTGCTCTTGCAAAAGGACTCACAGACCAGAAATCTTTAAACAGATGGTTTGAATAAGGTAAAGTACATAGCCAGTGGTGCCCTTAGATCCATCGAGGTAACCACACCTCCCTCCAAGGAGCTCTGCAGATGCAACCAGAGGTTGCACTGGCCTGGGAGGACCCGGCGAGGTTGAAAGGCTGCACTGTTCGGACACTGGTATTTTTAGCGGCTAAAACCTGGGGAAGGATTCCTGGGTTAAAACTGCCAAACACCCAAAAAACAACTGTTATGTAGGGAGAAGCATCTCTTGTGTGCTGGCACACATGGCTTGGCCCCGCAAAATATTTTCCCTTTGGCACAGCTCTTTACAGCAGCTGTAAATGGAGGGGATGCTGGGTGACTGCAACATCTTCCATGTCAGCGAGTGACCCCTGGATAGAGACCAAGAGGGACGATTTGGGAATAGATACATTTGGGCAGGAAGACAGCTGGCTGGTATGGGGCTTTTATAACATAAATCTGGTCAGCTGGAGTTGTGAGAGGCGCCTTAGCGCTCACCAGTGGAGCAGAGGAGGAGGTCGCTGAGGTGGCATTGCTAACCTTAAGTTGCAGATGGAGATGTATGTATGCTTTGCTTGGGAGTTTGTTCTCATGGTTATTTGCTCTTTGTAATCAAAATTAATTTTAATTTACCTGTCTTCCAGTTCTTGTGATGCCTTCCACTGCTACTCCAAAATGCCACGTAATACTGACTACTTCATCTATATTATAGTGTGTATATAATATAATTACATTTTCTCTTAATCTTTTTTTTTTTTCCCTATAAACTAAACAAATCAAGCCCTTTCTGTCCTTAATAAAGATTTTTTTTTCAGCTCTCCGGTATTTGCTTGCCTTCTTCAACACCATCTTCAGCTGCTCAGTATCCTCTCCCGCAGCAGGGATATTAGCACTCCGAGAAGCAGTTCAGCCTGAGCCTCCAATAGATACATGCTGTTATTGGTCCATGGTCATTATTTCTCAATTTAGTTAGTTGTTTTCTACTTACACACTGGTCATAACTATAATCTCCTTCTTTGAGGCCCCTACCAAAGCAAGGATGAAGGTGGAGACGTTCTTCCTAGCAGGAGGAGATCCCCTTGGCTTTTTTGGCAGCTTTCAGAGAGTAGCCGGTGGGACAGGTACAGATGAAGCTGTGGGTGGGATGTTCAACATCCCTCCCTTTTTTGGATGTTCTGATCAACACTTTCTTGGCTGTATGGTACTCCCTAGCTAGAAACTAGCACTTTGATTACTGGAAGAGAAAATTATTGCAAAGATTATGGGGGGAGGATGTCTGCTGACTTGCAGTCTTGTCCTTTAAAATGTACTATATTGACTAGCCGAAAGAAAAAGGTGCTTAGCAGAGACATGCATTTTTTCAGTTTCTTTTGAACTTGCTGGCATTGTCTGTATATCAAGCACTGGATGCAGGGAAGTTTAATGCATGGTGCTTTTTGGTGGCTAAGTGGCAACCCTTCCCAATTCACCTCTGTAATCCTCAGGATAAAGCAGGCACGATGGTGGGGCTGGCCCTTGTGAAGCAGTGCTTGGCTTTGTGTGCCAAGTCTAATAACTGGCATTGACTCTGAGCAACTCCTTTGAAAAAGCTATATAGTATAAATAATTAATACCTGTTAAATTATTCAAGCTGGAAATACAGTATATGAATTCAGCAAGCTGGCCAGGATGTGAATGAGTGATTATGTTAATTAACCCATGCAGCTAGCAGGGGCTGCAATTAGTTCACGTTTCAGGCTGCTTTGTGTTTTTTTAGGAATAGAAATGAGCTAAAAGTAAACAGAAATAAACTAAAGCTCTGCAGTTAGAAAATATGGGTTAAACAATGTGGTTTGAATCAGCAGCAGCCGAACTGCATTCAGATTCAATTGGATTTGTGTTGAAATGGCCCTTCTTTCCTTCGGGGGGGAAGTGGGTACATTTTTTTAAAGCTTTAATCACTGCTCTCTGCAAGAACTTGAAGATATTTCTGAAAAGTGTTAGTAACACAATGCAATGCAAGAAGTTATCCTCTAGACACTGCTCCTGTCTCAGCACATTTCCACCATTTCTTTACTATGTGTTGCTGAAGAGGTAGGGAGATAGAGGAAACTATCAGTTAAAGTATATATTTTTTAAAACCCATTAGCATCATTGAAGAAGTCCTAGTAATTATGTGCAAATTGAAGGTCTAGATCTGCAAACACATAACTGCTTCCTATTCAGTGGGCAGTAAAACCTGGATGTACGGTAAAAGACTTTTCCAGTAAAAATAGATTAAAAAAAAACATTTAGTAGTTACAAAGGAAAAATGTTGCATCAATTCGAAGCTTTGCGTTCATCTCAGTAGTGTCAGCTGAGATTTTAGGACTAGAAATGGTCAGTGTCCAAATGCTCTGTCTGCATTACTCTCTGGGGTGGATGAATTGCCTTAGGAAAACAAGTCTTTTTCCAAGAAGTTGGAATTGGTTGCGTTGCGGACAGGTAATTGATTTACACTATAGGCCGTTCTATGGAAATACTCTCTGACTCTTCCTACTTATTAGTATAAGTGGATATGTTAAGATTTGGTTCTCTTTTTGTGTGGTTTTTATTTTCCCTAAGGGCATCAGGCTGAAAATGTGTCTAAGACTCCTTATTTACATGAGGAGGCATCTGTCATCCTGACTCCCCAAAGAACATTTCAGTAAGTCTGTTTGGGTCTGAAGGAAAATCTCTCAGAGGATTCCTGTTTTCCACTTGCTCCTGTTTCGTTAAGCTTTGCTTTCCTCTGTGAAGGTAATTCTTAGTTAGCATTGAATTTAAATGGGGACAGTTTGTTATGGAAATGGAAGAACCCTGCTGAAATGGATCAACAAGAGAGAAATTGATGAAATCTTTTCAATTTCCCAAGATGAAATTGAAAGGTTTGGCATTTACTCTGCCCTGAGCTCGCTCTCTCATCAAGAATTCACCCAGGTGAAGTGAATTTTCCACTGAGATTCTCAAAACTTGCTTCAGCTCAAACGGTTTTGGTGAAACATTTTAATAGGATGCATCAATATGCAGATTTTATTTGCATATTTGGGGTAATTGCAAAGCACGCCACTTAATTAAAGTAAGAGAAGAAGCAACAGATGAGAAATGGAGTAATTTTCGTCATTGAATGTGTAAGAAAATTAATTGAGAAGAGGGTGTATTGCAAAGTGGAGATGATCAGTGTAGTTCCCACTGCCCTTGTGCATGCAGGCTCTTGGAGTTGCTTGAATTCTCCCCAATATTTCAAATCCAGCTCAGATTGTAGGTATCTGCAGACAAGAACTTACTATGGTGTACTGGTTGTTGCTTATGCCTTTGAAAGGGCACAGGTTGCAGAACTTTGCTCGTTCGTAGGCTCCACATCAGCCATAGTGTGCCCATCTCTGACTTCAACTCCTGGTAGATATTTTGTGACTTATTTAATATAGATATCACAAATATATTTTGTGGCTTAGTCTCAAAATCATGCCTCATTCTTCCAGCATCAATAACTGGGCTAATAAAAGGCTTTATTTCTCTCTATAACATAAGCTGGGACGTGCTTTAACTTATTCTTAGACAGACTCTGGGCTGACTGTGCTTTGCTACCAAAGAATTGGGTGCTTTACCATTTCAGCTGGAGGATAAATTTATTTCCCTGAATCTCCTAATCTGTTTGGGATTGATTTGCCTTTTAAAAACATTATTTACCCCGTCTCCTGAGTATCCCCTACAAAAATATATGGAAGCTTGAGAGGAAAAAGACATCTATTTAAATCTTCCATTCTAGTGGGGCTCCTGTATTGATTCTTTCCCCATAATTTAGACCTCCGTGCTCAGCATTTGCTGTTCTGCTGCCCAATCAATACCAATTCTGTCTGGAAATTACATTAATGTTTTTTAAATAAGAGTTTCCTTGCAAAGTTTTACTTTCTGTGTACATCTGAGGAGTTTGAGAAGGGATTTTGTGAGGTGATGGATTAACTGCAATTGCAGTGATATATCTGTATATGTATGGTGGTATCAGCAAGAGCTATTTTAATTGACTTCTCTGAGAGTTTACGAGGGAATATAAATGGAAAGTGAAAAGATTCAGATTTCTTAAAATGGAACTGTTTAAAATGTAAAGAAATGAGAATAAATACAGAATTGTGGTATAAAGTGCAAATGAAATGTCTTCCTTTTTCAGATTGGTCATTGAATTGATCATTAATACTAAAAGACAGAGATTTTTAGGTTTGTGTCCTGACTTGTGTGTGTGTGTGCTCAGAGTTGTTGCAAGTCCTCATATGGTCATTGAATTGATCATTAATACTAAAAGACAGAGATTTTTAGGTTTGTGTCCTGACTTGTGTGTGTGCTCAGAGTTGTTGCATGTCCTCATAGCAGTAGCGTGTACTGGTGTTGAGCCAAGAGTCAGGAATTGGGGTGAATCAATGATCTCCTAAAGGCTCCCTTACCAGGTCCATCACTGAATCAAATAATTGCTTCAAACTTTCAACAAATTGATCTCTCTTTTGCATCCCTTTATGGGAAACCCATACAGGTGTGGTAAAGAAAACCCACCTAAAATGTGATGTCTGGTGTGCTGGGAGTTGCAGGTAGAGTTAGTATATCTCTGAAATAATTTGCATATCAAGTAAACAGAATATTAAGAAGGAGGAAGGCTGTGAGTTTGGCTACTATAAGGGACATACAGAGAAACAGCACTGTAGTTTTCGAAATGCCCACTTTTATATAAATATGTCCCTTAGTATGCCACACATCCACTGCTTCAGAGTTGTAGTAGCTAACTCGAGAAAAACTGGCAATATTAATCTTTCCTTCTTGCTGAGAAATAGAATATATGAATGTATCAGTGGGAACTTAAAGCTGAGTTTGAGCAATACCCTTCGGCTGTTATGGTCTCTCTTTTATAGCACATGCATATTTTTTTTGATTGACTGGTTTGGTTTTTGTTGTTGTTGTTGTTGTTGTTGTTGTGGTTTGGGTATTTTTCTGGTGGTGATTCAACAAGTATTTGGTGTAAGGGTTTGTAGCCGTGTGCCTCAAGCTGGGAAAGCAGGGCAGTAGAGGGCGGCAGTACTCCTTGTGTTTTGTGTTTTCTCCTCCTGAAAAGAAAGGAGAATTGAAAAGCATGGGGAGGGGGGGAGGAAGAAGAATGTGGAGAATGTT
Organism: Mesitornis unicolor; assembly: GCF_000695765.1. Lineage (NCBI taxonomy): Eukaryota > Metazoa > Chordata > Aves > Mesitornithiformes > Mesitornithidae > Mesitornis > Mesitornis unicolor. The sequence continues at coordinate 4,853 of NW_010192805.1, read as the reverse complement.
GTGCTTGCCAGAGCTGCAGACCATGTAAGGGAACGGAGCAGGGCCAAACGCCCACTGTGCGAGGAGGTGGCACACAGCGCTTCACGCTACGTCATGCCCAAATCATGAGCTGAAAACAGTTGTTTTGCTGATGGTCATGGCTTTTAAGCCAAAAAAAAGAAAAAGAATTAGTTTAAAAAAACACAAATTGATTTTTTTGGTGTATCTGTAAAGGAGCAGGGAGGGTTTTGAAGCAGGTTGTGAATTTTCAGTCTTGTTCCAGGGAGCAGAAATATGAAATATGTTGCCTTCCTGTCCGCCACAATGCAGGTTTTTATGCCGTGTACCAGTATTGATAGTTCCTATTCTAACAACACGAGGCCCTTTCACAGCATGTCAGATGCTTTGAAGATGAGTTTGTACACTGAGCTTTGCATAAATAAGGGTATGAAGAAATTGCCCTGTGGTTTGGGCCAAGCCATTAACATGAAAGCATAGATGATAAAGCTTTAACAGAAAAAGTTCTTGCAACAAAGTAGCCTATAAAGGGTTGATACCTACCTAGAAATCTTCCATTCTAGAGCACAAAGGAGAAGAGCCAAAGTGCATGTTGCTTTTGCAGCATCATCACTTGCAAGCGATTTTTCCTCCGAGGTTTGAGGAAGCTCGTATGAGCCAGTATTGTAATCAGCAGTGAAAATTGTGCTGTTCTCTACTCAGATCAAAGATTTGGAGACGGTGGGGAAGATGTGCAGAGGCGAACCTTCCCAGCGTGTTTAATCATAGAATGTGTTGGGTTGGAAGAGACCTTTAAAGGTCATCTAGTTCAACCCCCATGCAGTAAGCATGGATGTCTTTAGCTAGATCAGGTTGCTCAGAGCCTCATCAAGCCTGACCTTGAATGTCTCCAGGGATGGGGCCTCCACTACCTCACTGGGCAACCTGTTCAGTGTTTCATCACCCTCATGGTGAAGAACTTCTTCCTAATGTCTAATCTAAATCTATCCTGCTCTAGTTTAAAACCATTGCCCCTCATCCTATCCTCACCCTTGTTAACAGTTCTCAGCTTTATTTTGAGCCCCCTTCAGGTACTTGAAGGCTGCAGTAAGGTCTCCCTGCAGCCCTCTTGTCTCTAGGTTGAACATCCCAACTCTCTCAGCCTGTCCTCACAGGAGAGGTGCATCCATCCATGTTTGTGGCCCTTCTCTGGACCTGCTCCAACAGTTCCATGTCCTTCTCGTGTTGAAGGCTCCAGAACTGGACACAATACTCCAGATGGGGTCTCACCAGAGCAGAGGGGCAGAATCACCTCCCTCTATCTGAAAGCCACACTTCTTTTGTTGAAGCCCAGGATCTAATTGGCCTTCTGGGCCATGAGCATGCAAATGACTCATGTCCAGCTTTTCATCCACCAGTCCTTTTCCACAGGGCTGCTCTCTATGAGATTCTGTTTAATGATGGGAAAGAGTTGCATAGGTGAACCTTCCCAGTGTGTTTCAATGCATATTTGAATCCTGTACAACAGAGCTGAGTTGGGGTCAGGGCAAAACCAGCTGAAGATGGACCTGGAGCCACAAAAAACACTGCAGCTCTGAGTTTGCATAGCCTTACTGGTGAGGAGCTGCAGTTGCACATCCTTCTCCAAGATGGGATATTGGCCATGCAGTGAGAGCAAGGAGGGAGCCATGCACCTTGCCCAGGAGTTTAGCTGCTGATTTGAAGCAGCAATTGTGCGAAGGTGAGAATAAAAGCGCGCTGCCCACCCCCGGATTCACCCAACACAGCAGGGCAGTCAGTCGAAAGATGCTGGCAATGCTCAGGAAATCAGGCGAATGCTGACCTCTAATGCTCTGATGAGTAGAGCAATCAGTGCGAGCAAACCCTGACAAAGAGAAAATGGTGAGCATAAACATTTTTACACACTCAGAGAGCCCAACCTGATGAAGTTTCACCAAGCATAAATAAGAAATAGCTGTAGAAGTCAGTGGAGTGCTGTAAAACCTTTGTGAAACCCGGTGCGAGCCCCTGTTTGCAGATTATGCCTGGATGATTCATCGATGTTTCCTTGGCTTAACAAGCCGGGTCCTCTGTGGGACGCAGCCGTTTATTCTGAGCCTTAAATGATCATGGGGATCAACTCTGAGTGCAAACCTGTTCTGGAAATGTTTTCTGCAAGAAAGGGTTTAGCATTTGTAGAATTGTGGACATAAACATTTCCAGAGACTTAAATACAAAACTGGTACTTCAGTAAAATTTTCTTAGTTGCTCAGGAGATGCAGATGTCAGAAAAAGACTTCAGAATAAATTCTAGCATGAATCTGTTTCTGTAAAGTAAGGCAACATTCAGTGCAACTTACATATATCTTTAAGAAACACCAGTCTGTTGTCAGGTCGTGTAAAACACAGGCTTAAAGTCTATGCTTCATGCTTATTGTTATAAATACTTGAAACATTCAAATAATATTTTTTAATAAGCAGAGGAATTAATTTGATTACATAAAGAGATGGTGCACTTGTTCACAATACATTAATCATAAAATAATGGCAACACACTGGTTATTTTCATATCGGTCGTGGCGGAATGCATGTTTATTTCTAATCCAATTTCAAATATAAATTAATTGTTTTGAAGGTTGGATAAATCAGCCCAACAGACCAAGGTAATTATGGTAGGTGAGTGGTGCATTACTGGCAAGGAGAGATAAGAAACACTGCAGGGTCTGAAAGGGCGATTAGAGGGAGCATCCAGAATTGCAAATTCTTGGGGCTGGCAAGTACTTTCCTACCATGAAACCTGGGAAGTTAAGAAATGGCATCAAGCAGCTTCAAAATCAGGCCACAGAAATAAGCTGCTATCGATTAAAGTATTTTTTTTGGGGAAAAAAAAGTCTCTTGCTATTCCTACCTTCCTGAGCACTTTGTTTCCCACCTCTTGTAACCAGAGAACAGTTACTAACAAAAAAATCAGCAAGTTATGGAAGTCGACAGAGGTTGGAGAGAGGAAAAGATGTAACTGCGCAGTAACAGCTGATGAGTTTAGCTGTGTCTGTGTAGTGTTTTCAAAGCCTACCATGAAGAATTGCAGGCTAGCTCACAGAACAAACCTCACTGCTGGTCAACACAAGCTTTTCCAGTGTAGTGCTGAATACCAATGCAAGCATTACTGGAAAAAAAAAGTGCCACTTGAAGCTGTTGTTGCTGGAGTCCCACACAAAGAAAAACGAAGACATGGTCTCACCCAAGAAAGGTTAGTAGGAGCAGATGAGGTCAGAAATGAGGCAGAAAGGTGGGATTTGATCTTGGCTGTTCTGATACCCTGTTGAGTTCCTGATTGCCTTGACTTCATAACACGGTAAGGCCAGATGTCTATTCTACCCCAGTGCCTTTCCTAAGTGACAAAACACAAAGGTGACATGCAGCATGTAAGGTTTCTGGCTGTCTCAATGGCTTTCTAAGGGTCTTGCCTCTGAAAAGTGAGGATTGGGACACTGCTGGCAGCCTGTGTGTGCTGATCATTCAATGATTGAATGAATTGCAGAGCTTTTTGGCATTACGATGTTGTCCCTGTTGTGTGATCAGGGTGGGTTGTTTGCATCCTCTGGCAGTAACCCCACGCCGTTTGGTGTGTGGGCTGGGTGACGGATAAGTCAACTGAGATATCATATAGTGGGAGGAGGAATGGATGTTGAGTAGTGAAGATAAAAGGGCCACTGAGCATGAACTGTCCCAAGCAGTTGAACTCTAGTTGGTAAGAAGTGCAGGGAAGCTGGCCTTGCTATCCTGGCTGTGTCTTCATGAAAACCCTTGGCCTCAGATCCAATGTGTGGCTCCCTCCTTCCTTTAAACGTTTCAGCTTCCCCCAATCTCATGGATACGTGTGTAAGAGCCAGAATTAATCTATTTTTCCAACTACATCAACTGAGTTGATGTTTTCTACAAACTTCACCTCCGTTATATCCTGTATCTCATGGCTCCAAGACTAGATCTACATTTTTACTTTTAATTTGTCCCTGTCTTCATTGCTGGTAGCTTAAGGCTGAAAGAAAAAGAAAACTACATTTCCAGAGCTCTCCTTGTCTAAATGCTGCTTTTGCTCCACATAGTCAGTGCCCCGGGACTGCTGAGAAAAGCAAGGGCATAGTCACTGTCTAATTGTAGTAACTGCAAAACAGCACTAAGTATTTATGCTGGCAGTTTTCAGAACAAGTTGCTGCTTAACGAGAGCCTGAAGAGACTTCTTAAGGCAGCTGAATCGTTTTGAGGTCACTTCTGGGTTAATCCAGCCCATGGGAAGATGTGTCTAAGCTCTCCTGGACAGTCCAACCCTTTTTGGCAGGTGGAAAAAGAATCGACAAGTCACTCGAGGTGTGGGCAGGAGTGGTCGGGATCAGGGATAGAGGATCTCAGGCCTGACTTGTCTGGAGATCTGCTGCGATTTGCAGCTCCTAGCTAGGGGTGCACATCAAAGTGAGTTGACGCTTTCCTGGAGAAAGTCCAGCCCCAGAGATTTCATTTTAGGCTAAGGTTATGAGAAGATGCTACTGGGAAGCCTGTAGCAACCCCTCCTACCCCTTGGGACTCACAAGCAGCTTGAACCAGCACTGAAGTGAAGGGATGCATAGACCCGTTGCCACCATGTGCCACTATCTGATGGAGTGTGCTGTTAAAAATTCAACTTTCCATACAATCACAAAGGAAAAAGCCTGGCACGTTAAAGTGTGTCAGGTGCTTTTTGGAGGGCAGAGGATCTGTGGTTTCTGTAGACACATAGACAAGGCTGGTGAGAATAGGGTCTTGTTAGCCAGGGAGGGAAGCCAGAGGGACTGTTTTAGTTGCTCTAATGGAAGGGAAAAGCTTTGAAGAGCTTGTCGAGT
>NW_010192804.1:552-6295 GCF_000695765.1 Mesitornis unicolor | reverse complement strand
TTCATAATATAAATAATGCAGAAAATCTCATGCGCTTCCCTAAATTACGCTAGTCATTACAGGTGATTCATGTAAGTATTAATCTCTTGGATGTCACAGAAAACTAGAGAGGAGAAACTACCTCTCCTATCATTTGCAGTTAAGAACCTGCTGCCTATCTCTAAGCTTTGCTCAAAATGCTTGCAGTAATTGGGTGTGCATCTTTTCACTTTCCTGCAATCCAAGTGGCAATGATTTCCTCATGCTAGAAAACAGATGTGGGGGAAATATGCTAAAGGAACAACATGCCCGGGGCCAGGGCAGTGTCCTGCTGCATTGTGGTAGCGTGTAAGCTTGAGAAACATCTATAGGTCCCTTTATTTGTTTTAGCAGCCCTGTGGGATGAGAAGATAGACTGGCCAAGCAGTTGCTTAAATATTTGTTTCCTAAGAAAATTTTAGTGTAAATTGACCTATGTCTCTGAAGGCCAGGCCTGAAAATGCTCAAAAATGCTCAGGCCTGAATATGCTGCTTCTTACCTTGAAAAAATGTGGCATAACAGAGACTCAAATGCTGTCAGGATTAGCTTCTTATCTCTATTTTTGGTAAGAAATGCACCAAGATATAGGTCATTGGCAGAGTTCCATAAATTTCCACATCTTTGACTTTCTCCTTCATCTGCTTGACACACACGATCTTCCTCTGAGGTTCTGCACCTTTTCACCTTCCAGGGAAAGAAGGGCTAAGGGCAAATTATCAAGTTAAAGCAGTTGGACATTATAATAAGCATGGGTTGGAGCAACCTTGGTGTTATCCAAGATAGGGCAACTGATGCCAAATAGAAGAAATTAGCTGTTGAAACCACTGATGCAATTGGTATTTTGGTGATGCTCTGATCCCTTTGCAGTTTTAGTGGTTGTGCATGTACTTAGTTCTCTGTCTTTCTTGAGTCAAAGCAATCCTTGGCTCTGCTGCATGATGGCACAGGGCACAGGGTAAGAGAAGCAGCAGCAAAGCACAGCGAGGAGCAAACACAGAATTGGGCATTTCTCTGCAAAGCTCAGAAAAGTAGAGAAAGACTCACTCTAGAAAATACCGTGCTGTCATTAGTCTCAGATATTTGGAGTTGGACTTTTATACCTGATATTCATTAATAGTTGATAGATATATATAAAATACATTGCTGGATAATTATATTTAAAATGCTTTAAATTATTATCTTTCAGTAGGGCCATAAAACATACACTGTTGTGAAGAATCAGGCGTGTGATAGGTAGTTTCTGGGGTTTTTTTGCCATTGCTTACAGAAAAAGCTGCTAACATGCCGATTATCACAAAAAACCCTTCAGGAAAGGCATGTTCATAGGAATTGTGCTACTGCACAGAGAAATCAGTACAATGCTTAAAAATTCACATCTCTGATATCTTGAGTATTTGAGTACTTTGCCCCTCAAATTTCAAAGCAGAATAAAGACGCTGTCGTCTTTATTTAAGACAATTCGTAACATTTTCTTACATTTTCTTGTGACGCTGTGTTCAGACTTGGGTTTTGAAAGCTGTAAAGTTTATTTGCGAGAGCTTTTAGCTTAGTTTTATGGATTATATGGTATTCTTCACTATGAAGTTTTAAAAGATACAAAAGAAAAAACCTTACTCAAATGTAGAAGTTATTTTTGCAGTAACGTGTGTCATGATTTTTAAACATTCAGGCCTTTAAACTTTTTTTAATAGTGTATGTTCTTGCCAATCCCAGCACAGTTCTACAAAGTAAAATATTTGGCAGTGAATTCATATTAACAGATGGAACAAGAAATTAACACGTTTTTGCTTTGCTAATTCACAGTTCTTTTAATACGCTGATTCTAAATCACCTGTTCTGACTTTGACAGGCTACAGACACCTGTTTGGGGTAATATTCCACAGCTAATTATTACACGAGAAACTCAGTTTCCAACAAAAGGGTTTCTGTGTGAAATTGTCATAGCTAACAAATTAGTCATACCAACTTTATACAAAAATAGCTTGCAGTTTTAATTTACATCTACTTAACCTTGCCTGAAGAACTGGAAGCGGTGGGGCTGACTGGGGGTCAGCCTCTCCCACCATCACACCGACGGGCTTGTGCCTTCATCCGTTACCCACCGAGGTTGGAAAATTCCCCATCTAAGTCCTGGGAGTTGAGTTGGTGCTAGCAGACCACGAGCAGCTCGCCAAAAACCCGCAGAAGAGGGAAAGAAGTTTCTTCTGAGAAAGCTTGGAGAAATTTCCAGCTCACTGGATTTGGTGCAGTTTAGAGTCACAGTAAGGAATAAAGAGTCTTTCTTTTTGAAATGATAGCCTTGCTGCAACATAAAGATGTTGCTGTGCTGTTACACTTTGAGTTTTTGCTGTTTATCCCTATAAATCAGATATAGCAGTTTAGAACAGAGCTTCATTGTAGGGTGTAATGTTGAAATATTGCCCCAAAAGCTGTCAGTGGATAATTTAATCCCGTATCGTTCAATGTGTGAGCTCTTTTTAATGTATCTGGGTAAGAAAAAAAAATCCATGGTTTGTGGTTGCCTTTTTAGAAGTTTATTACACTTCTGTCATAATGAGTCATCATGTTCATACGGGAAAGGGGAAAGGCAGTGGAATAGAAGATACTCAATCTCTCTGCTCCTCTGCCTTTTTGGTCCTGACAGAAAAGAGGTGACACAACCCTCATCCCCTGTCCCAGCTGTGCACCAGTGTGGAGGCCAAGCAGATCCTGGAGCCGTAACAACTTTAGGATAATGTTGGAAAAAACCAAATCTGACATGGGAATGAAGGGATAAGCAAGGTTGCTCGGTGCAATAGGATGGGAAAAAAAGCTCAATATGTGGGAGAAAGGACAGAGATAGGCTGCCCACAAGCACGTCTGACCACGATGTCTTACAAAGCAGCACTGGTACTACCACAAACTCTTAATACTCTGCCTTTCTCATCACCCTTGAGACTTAAAACACAAAACTAACCTTAAGTCCTTTGCATCAGCAAAGATGAATTCCTTAATTCATCTCCAATTGTTTTATCAGGAGCTTGTTGATGGTAATAATGTTTTACTGCTCAACTGCAAGATATAAGTGACTTGGTGAATCTCTCTCCTTTGTTCTTTCTGCTTTTGATTCTTCCTTTCTTTTCTTCTCTCTTTTCCCCACATTTGCATCTAGTCCTCCTTCTCTTTTTGTAATCCTCAACTGTTTTGTCAGATAATCTATTGCAAGCTGTGGCATAAATCACACAGCCTTAAAAATAATATCGCTATGATAAGCCTGATAAAAATAATACACTTCATGGGGAAAAAAATCAAAATTGATCATAATTAATAATCAGGGTTTTGAGGTAGCAAGAGTTTCTCGTGGACCTGGTGCACTCCAGAGCACCTGGATGCTTTGGAGTGGCACTGTATTTTGCTGCCAAAATCCTGCGAATCTCGACGCAGGAATGTGTAGGACGTACTTTCAGCAACTCCAGCCACCAGATGACAGACTCTGCTTACTGGTTAAGTCAGCTCTAGTGTCTGGTCACCAGTTGGCAGAAACAGCAGAAGACAAATTACATCACCTTAGAATCACAAAGCACAGTATCGCTCCTGTGTTTTGATACAAGCATACCCCTTCTTTCAAATTTCTGTTAAAACACAAAAAAACGACTGAATCCCTGCCGATATTACGCAGCATCTATAAATATTCTCAGTTGTAGACCGAGAAGGAAAGTATATTTTTATGAGGCTGTTTATTATGTGAGTGGAATTAGCAAGAGACAGTTGGTGTAGAAGATTAATGAACTAGAGTTTCGTGGCTGAAATTTGCTCCAACCTGCTGTATGTTACCAGTAAAATTTGTTTGGGGAACCTCAACATACTCTTTAGGGGACATTTGTCCATTTTGCCAGATCATCACACAACTGAGCATATCCTAATGGCATTCTCTGCTGTATTTTAGATTTTCCTTTCATTGTGTAGAAACAAAATACAGTGATCGAACACAAATGTTTGCATTTATAGACATTTTTGTCAAAGCCGATGAATCATTTGCATGTGTGGGAGATACATATATATGGTCTCGAGTCATACCAAATATTTTTAAAAAGCCAATGAGGAGTAGTTGGACAAAATCCCAATGATCTTGGGCCTAGTAAGGTATGAACTGTAAAAGACAGCTGAAAGCATTGAGCTTTGCAAAGAGAATGAAAACCACCTGCCAGAAATACTTTCCACAGATTATACTCGGTCCAGCTATTAATTAAGTGATTTTGCACTAGTACTTTCAACAGAACACATCCTTCATTACTGGGAGCAAACCAGAGGTATGCATTTGACCTTCCACATCAAAGAAAGATGGTTGTAAACCGTCTCCCAACAGTGAATGAAGGAAGAAAATGGAAGGGACATCCCCTGTATATGGATATACTTACTCTATCTCAAAAGCTATGGTGCAGCTGCGATGGATTTTACTTTATAACCTCTGAGATAGCAAACATTTACATTTGATACTCAGGTGTGTCACCTCCAATGACATGAGAACGATGTGAGCTACCTGAGAGATGTGTGGCTGTGAACACAGCCATCCTGCTTGACTTTGCCAGTGAGTTTTCAGCTGAGTGTCTGACACACCAGTTGCCAGGAGACCAATCCAAGTCTCATTGAAATGAATGGGACTTTTCTATTGCATTTGGTAGGCTCTAGTTCTGGCCTCATTTTCTGCACTGCTGCTAACCTGAGTGCCATCCTTGCTTGCAATGCGTTGCAGCGAGACTGTCCTCTGGGCTCCTGATGGACCTTGGTGGGTGGAAGATGGAGAATGAATTGATGATAGAAAACCAGGGACAATTTCTTGCTCTTTATTCTTTTTCATAGTAATGGATGGACCATCTCTAATTTCCCACTGTCATCTACATCTAGTTGTAAATGAGGGTTTGTCACAGCATTGATACTCCATATGTTGACATTACTTTGAGCGTTACGTAGCAATATGTTCCTCTCTGCCCTCATTCTCCCTTGCTTTAAGGCAAGTGATGTGGTGAATGGCAATTTTCATGGTGAACTATGTAATAAAGGCTTTCCAGTTTCCTAGGAGAAAGAACTTTAATACTCCTTAATTATTAGAATGGTCTAAGAATATTTGCAATTAGCAGGTTCCGTGGAAGGCAAGCACCCTTATATATCTTGGCAGATACAACTTAGTTCTGACCTTTCAGCATCCTGTTGTACCTCATGCAGTCCTATGCTATTTTGTCTTCCAATTCATTGAACAAATGGGTTCTGTCCTAGGGCCAAAATCTGAAAGTACCAAGCACAGATCTGTGGAGTAGGCCCCTGACTCAGAGGAATGAAACACCAAGATTCACCTCGTCTTCTCTGATGTGAAAAATTCAGCTGGACATCTCATAACAAAATGCCTGTTCTGACCTCTGGTACTTTCTTCTCAAGTTAGACTACTGCATAAAAGTCTGTCATGTCATAAGTTGCTTTTTCTGCCTCTCTTTCTGACTATTCCAGGAAACGTTATCCAGAGCTGTACAGAATCGAATGACTGATCTGTTCAAAGCTAATTGAAAATTCTCAGACCTATGAAGAAATCTGTTCTGGATTTAGTTAAGCTTTCTGTTGAATCCATATTTTTCAGCTCTAAACCTATGAATCGGAATGTCTGCAGCTTGAGTTATAATCAACAGTTGTGGCACGGAGAGGGTGGGGGAGATGCCTTCTTGCCACGATGCTATGAACCATGCAGCTGAGCTG
>NW_010192804.1:0-540 GCF_000695765.1 Mesitornis unicolor | reverse complement strand
GGAAAGCAGACTGAGAGCATTGCATGGTTACTGCAGATTACTTTCTCCCAAGACTACTCAGGTAAATCCTTAATAATGTGGATAAATTAAGCTAGTTTTAAGTGTTTCATCTGGCTTTCTGGAGACAGCAGCAATTCCTTGCCACTACGACTGAATCTTGCTCAGTTATTGCTATATATATGCTATATATATGTGTATAGTATATATAACTATGGTCACAAAGAGGATTGTAGGCTTGGGCACAAGAACAGAAGTCCCTTTTTCAGTGAACTCCCTCTTTCAGAGACTATGGAGAACCCAACATTTCAGCATAAGATACCTTCCTATAAGGATCTTTTTGTGCATCTTTGCACTAATGGCAAGGTCTGCTTCTTCATACCACAAACCTCCAATGTTAATAAAAGCACACAGGGACTTGACTTTGAATAAGTGTGGACAAGTTCCCTTACACACAGCAGCTTTGAATATTTGGTTGCTTTTTTTGCAGAATATGTGTCTATATCACTGTACACGCAGCATGGGAAATAAGCAGGAGGAATT
>NW_010192803.1:0-17942 GCF_000695765.1 Mesitornis unicolor | reverse complement strand
TCTCTGCTTCAGGGAGTGACTCAGTGTATACTCATTCATTCAGCAGTCTTCAAAGGCTCAGAGTTCACAGCAACCTTACTTTCCAGAGATGGATACAAACACAAAGTGGCAGAATGACTTTTTAATGAACACCTCAAGAAAATAGCCAGTCTAGCAAATGAACCTGAATCTCTCCTAGTTGAGCTTCACTACTAGTAAGATCCCCTGCTCTCCAAAAACTAGGGCAAGATAGACTTGACTTGATTGTGCTTCCTCCCCCACCCATCTTTCAGCAGAGAAATACAAAAAGCATTTAAATCCCTCATTACTCCTCTGCTAAACGTCTGAACACAAGCACATGGATATTATGTTTCAGCTCTTTACCCTACGGCCACTCTTCAGCTCACTGTTTATGCAGGGTCTGATGGGAACATACTTAATATACTGCTGTTCAGAAATGAATATATCATAGTGGAGTATACACAAATCCAGTGATGTGCATACAGTAGGCTTTAAAAAGGACAAGATACTGAAATACGCATATGAGATACTGAAAATATACATAGGAGACATTATATACTAATGAGATCATTTGGTGATGCAAACTAGAGCAATAAACCAGCAGAGGAATTTCCCAAATGTTCAGATGAGTACTCCTAACCATAATACATTACACTTAAGGTAATCTATAAGCAGTACCTTCAAAAGCGGAGCAGCGCTTCAGCTCAGTCCTTCAGACAGCTACTTTCTTCAGTTCGGTTTTGAAATAATTGAGCTTTGAAACAAGTGCTTTAATCTCAAAAGCTAAAAGTGGACTTCAGCTTGCTGAATCAGTAACACCTCCAGAGCATGCCACGTAATGATCTCTGAACTAACACTAGAGAAGTAGACTCCAGAGCATAAACTGTGTTTGCTTCATTACCTCTGTTCTCCACTATGCCGAGTAGAACTCCGCATCATTGAACATGGTTATAAGTATTGTATCATCTCTCAAAAACGCAGTATCCTGGTTCACATAAGCTTGTGGACATTAGCAGATTTCAGGATTAGGATCTAGGTGTAGAACAGTGCCCAGCAATGACAGAGATAGGGATTTTTTACCATTTGGGTGAAAACCTGGCCCAGAACTCTGTATATAAACAGTTTTTAAAATGAAAACAAAATGGTTTCTTTTTTGTATGCATATTCTGTTTTATGATTACTAAGATTTAATATCACTTAAAATATTAACAAGTAACAACAACTTAACTTCAGCGACTCAAAGGAACAAAAGTAACACTGAATTTCCTTAGACAACTGTGACTGCTGTTTTGTATTGACCAGTGCCTTACCTCATGCCTTCAGTTTCAGTAAAGAAGAAAGATTAGAACAGTCTCTTTACATTTTAGTTCTTGACTAGTACTATTTATTTATTTATCTCATTACTGTACTTCAGCTACAACATGCCAGGCCATTGTTCTACACAGAATTTTCAGATCACATCTTAGCATGCACAAAGGCAGATTCCCCCCTTTAGCGTTAGTCATAAAGACGATCACATCTGCAGTTTAGTTTGGAGAAGCCTTGTGACTGACCAGTCCAAAGGATTTGATAGACAGTACCAGGATGCAGTAGAGTGGCTGGACTCCCTTGTAGAAACAAGTTCAAGGCTGTGTTTAAGAATAAGCTTGCCAATTTTGCATATGACTTTGATGGTAGAAAAACGGAGGCCATCGCTGTGATAGCACAGTGCCTCCTTCCTGGTGACTGCACACTCACCTTCCGTATATGCCGTCTTTCCTCACAGCACTGCCACACAACTAATGGTAGTTAATAATAAGATAGTAATACCACAACACTAACAGAGTCAAAACAGAAAGGTGTGTTTAGGGCATTATTATTATGGATCTGTAGATATATCTAAATCAATTAAGACTATCATAAATATTCATTATCTTGGTGATTGAATATTGAAGAATGAGAGTCCATCTTATGAAGAAAGAGAGTACAGTTTGAAATTCTAAATTTATAGCAGTCTTGACTGCTTCCAAATTCAATAGTATTAAACAGATGAGAATCACAGGGCAGAAAGGTCACTATTACTGATTTCTCTAATACTCAAGAGCATTCGTAGGAGAACAAGATAGGGCAGACACAGTATAGGCTGTATAAAATGGCATTTTTTAAGTGAAAATGGGCTAAAAATCTTTGCTGAGGTCAGCTACTCATTAATAAAGGAGTGCATGCCACAGTCTAATGTCTGGATTAATGCAATTGCACTGAGAGATGAAAGGAAACTGCATGCATTAAAGAATCTCACTATAAATTACACAGGTCCCCTTATCTTAATCCCACTGAAGTCAACAGCAAATATTCATCAGCTTCAACAGGCTGATGGGCCCTAAATTATCACTGGGTGTACATCATATGGCCTGTAATTTCCATCTTTTACTCTGTTTGATGAGAGGTAACCTCATAGACATGTCCTTGGAGCTAGCATACCCTTATTTAAATAAGGAATCTAGAGTGAAGACATCTCCCTTTATCTCCAACCTTTCCTGAAGAAAATTAAATCACTTCAGAGTTATTATCAGTGAACTGCTCAGCTTTGCTGAAACCTGATAGATGATGGGATATATATGGAGTGAATTTTGACAGCTGATGGAGATATTCAATAGTATGGACTTCAATGAGTCAAATAATTGAGAGGGCTGGGGGCAGCATGGAAGTAAACTGCTAGTCCTGAAGAATACATTTTAATAACAGAATAAGCATAGACTCCCATTAACAAAAGAAAAACATATCTACACTATGGTTTTCATTTTCCATTTGTCAAATGTATCTGGCACATGAAGCAGGCAAGATTGTCAGGTATTTTACGTACATTCAGTTTAGGCACAGAAAGGCTTCAAGTTAGTGAGACTCAAGGTCAGTCTATGAGACTGGACAAATATTGCTCCTGCTCTAAAATACTTCTTCCTCTGCACAGAGACCATATATATTAAGCAAAACATTATTAGACAAACACTATTCTGATACATATATACATGTATACATTCCCTATGGACTACAGCAGGGAAACAAAAGTCAGCATCACTGTTCCATTGCAAGTGGCTTGTCTGATATATTATTTACATACATAATTTACATGTATGAAGTCAATATGCACATCTGCTAGGAGAATATTTTATTTATTTATATATTATTTTTATATTTCTTTTCCAGTGTGGCAAAAATCGCAGTGACCAGGAATGATACTTTATCTTTTCTGTTTCTGTATTTTGTGTGTTTTGGTTTGGGGGTTTTGTTGTCAGTGGTGGTTTTGTTTTAGGGTTTTTTTGGTTGGTGTTTTGTTAGGGGTTTTTTGTCAGCTAATCACCTCTAGGAACATCAGCTTTTTAAACTTCATTAGCAAAAAAGAAAATACTTCTGTGATTGAGGCAATTCTTCTAAATTGAGATATCATATGCTTATAGTGACACAAGAACAGCTCCTACCAGGTTATAATGAATTGAGGATCACCACATTCAAGAAGGGCAAAGAGATGGATATATGGAGATTAAGGAAGTGTAACACAATAAAACTGCCCAGCAGGATTATGCAGTAATGCTTGAATCATATGACTCAAATAGCACCTCCTTGTGATCCCCATCATGCAACAAGAAAAGTCACCGTTACTCATTTAATAGCTCAAAATCGCTCAAGAGACATCCTTCCTGCCTAATTATCATAGCCGTTTGAAAGTTATATCTTATTTGTGCTACGAAGGGACTATAGGATATTTTGTAGAGCAAGGAAAGAATCTGTGATAAAAATACATTTTACACCTTGACAGAACTGGTAGTAGATGTCAGCCTTCAGCAGGCAGCTATTGTGCTTACAGCTACAGAAGTCATCTACATAAATTAATTTCAAAATAGAAGGCTGAGTAATCAGAAAAGTCTTGCTGGTCTAGTTCAGACAACCCTTTTTGTTAATGTCTAAGTGCTGGTACTCCTCTTCCTTTTTTTGGAGAGGGTATGTGCTTGCAGGTGGGAAGGGCTGGTTATACCCTTGTCCTGGTTTTAATACAACAAGAAGCCTTTTTCCTTCACTGACCTGGAATGAAAATATGGATGCATGGCCTGGAAGGTTAATATGGTTAGATCTCCGAGCTGAAAAGCAAACAGTTGATGACTACAGAGCTCATAGTGGAATACAGCACACTATTAGAGGCTAGCTGTAGCCCACTACTCTTTAGTCTAATACTAGCTACACTAAAGAACTTCATCATACAAATGGGAGTACTAGATTTGTTTTTCCCCATCACCAAGAACTTGCTTGCTAAAACTTTTGAAAAGTGTTAAGAAAGACATCATGTCTTTTCCTGATGGGAGGAGGGCCAAACAAAGCCAGAAGTCAGCCTTAGGATGCATTGATGCATCTCACTTTCATTCCCTATTTGTGCTTAAGCTCCAATACATCAGAAAGAGGGAGGGAAAAAAGTAAGCAAACAAATGATAATTCTAATACAAATCCTAGAAGCCAAGTTATGTATCAAAATGAGAGAGAGGAATCTCTTCTGGTTGCTAGCAGATAACCAGCTGAAGCCCTTAAGCATGAGTTAGCAGAATACAAATACAGTACAACCAACCACCTAATCACTCCTCACACCCTCCAGTTGCCACCTTGTTTTACCAACACATCCAGCACTCGAGAGTCCATATCACAAACTTAATTTCCTTTCTTCAGTAACTCCCTATTCTGTCAGGTAGTCCCTTCCAAAAGCTTTATCAAGCTCCATCATTAGAAATGAATAGTCACTTTTTTAATAATAGAATTTGTAGAAATGTTAAAATAAGCATCCTAATTCCTAGCCTTACAAAAAAAGTAGTTGTGAACATCCATCTGAACTTGCTTTCAAATAATCCTTCGAGTTTTCCTTGTCATTAAGACTTACAGCCCTTTCCCCCACTCTAGATATTCACAAGCAGTTACCAATACTTCCATTTCCTTGCTTGCATATCCCAAATTCATGCTAACCTTTCCATCCCTGCACTGTATTTGTGGCTCAGCTATCCCACCAGCCAAACCTGCTACCCTGTGTCATTTGTGGACTGTGTTAGACATTTCAATGAGTGAAGGTCAGTTCCCTTGAGTTTCATTTCTTGATTTTTGGTTTTAAGCCTAAAACCTTTCTGATGAGACACCTAGGAAGGATCAGAACATATTTCTAACAAAGATCAACTCAGATAGTGAAACACTAGCCTGTGCACAGCTAGCACTCCATCATTCTGGCACATCAGCATAAAAGGGGAAAGAAGCCAGTTACAAGCAACCATTCCCTTATCTCATTTCCACTACTTTCTGTGCACACACACAAGAGATAATCCATTATACATGTTATCCAGCCACCAACAATAGGCTAGTGCAACAGTAACTTAGATTTACAGTATGGTTTAAATCCAAACTGCATGGAGCAGGATGATACAGCAAGAGCCAGCAGAAATTTCACATTAAATAAATAATGGAAATGTTGCTTTAAAAACAAATACCCTGAAGGCAAGGCTAGCAGTGGGGGGAGGAGGAAGGCAGGTAAGATTGATTTCAGTTATTTCAGTCTTCTGCAGTTGGGGGGTGGGGGAGGGAAGAGACGCAAAAAAAGAGAAGAATAATATAAATAGTGAAAAAGCATCTTTGGAGGTCTTCCAGCAGCAATCATTAAAGCTGCAGTTGAAAGAAACAGTAAACATGCAGTGTACATATTCTTTAATTTCTCCATTTGCTTTCAAGGAAGCATTTAGTGGTGACATGAACATGGAACCAACCTGTAATAGTGAATAACTGTTTACATAGTAACCTTTAAATGCTAGGGCATTACAATCTTTATCACTTTCTGCCACCAATCAGCATTCCAAAGACAGCAGCGCAACGAGTTCAGAGCAAAGCTTACCCAAAACCTGTAACTATCTGAATGAGGACTTGTGGAAGGGTGGGGAGAAAGAGGTTAATTTATACTTGGTTTCTTGCAAACATGCAAAAACATTTGGGAAAAGCTACATTCTGAAAAAAATAGTTTACAACTAGAAAAGCTCTATCCTTCATACAATTTCAGCATCATGGTCAGCACATCCATAATCCACCTGAAGTTCAGCAACTAGATTCAGAACAAATCCTGGGTCACAATTATAAATCAATCCACTAATTCCACCCCAAAACTGCTACACCCTCCCTCCATCCAGTCCATAGCTTTGTCTGTGTATGCCAGCTCCCATTATCTTACCCAGAGGAATGCAATTGGCATTGTAGCCTAACTTTTCTCCAGTACGTGCAATTAATTCCAAGCCAAATTATCCTAAATCTCTTCAAAAACTGTAAGACAGGAACTACAAATTAGAGTAGCTTGCAGATAATAAACCGAACCAACATTTCACATTTTTAAGCATTACCAAAAAGGCTTTTATACAGAGCAGAAGGAATTCAAAAGTTGGATAATTGTTGGTAACAGGACTACTTATAAATAAAAAAATAAAACTGCAAACACACTCAGTTTCTCACTCATCCCTTTCTTTTTCTATTGGAAACTTACTACATATCTGCAGTGCCACTTCAAATTCCAGAAAACAGGAGAAAAAGTGTAGCTTTTGAACTGGACACTACCACCAAATCATTGAAAAATGCATTCCTTTACCTAGTAAGAAGGAATATTTACTCCAGTTTTGTGGTGAGGAGTAGTGTCGCTTCCCTTCCCACCTTGCCCAATAACAAAGCTTAGAGAAGTTTCTGGTTCTGGCAAAACTTTCATCCATACAAACTTCACTGGCCCAGATAAAGTTTTAAAGCAGGGAGAATAAAATAAAGCCACTTCAATAAGCACTCTTTACAGAACAATCCATTTATTCCCACAATCCGTATTTATAGGAGCTCAGTACAGCTATTTATTTAAACTTTAATAACACAAAGAAGCTGATGAAATTATTTGGCCTAAATTACATTTTTTGGCCTTTCACTCACTAAACCATTTATGTCACTACTTCTATCCACAATTGTCCCAGCCTCTACTTCCCCTTCCAACTCCTAAGATTCTGTGATTATTTTAACAGGCCTTTCATGATGTTCCTGGTAATCTTACTACATTGACTTACAAATGAAATAATATCTGATTTAAATAGCCCAGACACACATTCTATAGGAATTCACTCCTAGAGTAATGTACATTAAATATAGCATAGAACTCAAAATATAACCCTACGTCACTAATTTATTTACAGATTACAGGAAGCTACTGGATCAAGACTTAAGAATCTATGGGTATAAAATAGGGATAATGCCTGTTTTACAAAGATCTTTCAGGTACAATGAATGTAAGATGTAAATCTCATTCCTTTTTAAGGAAAGAGTTTTAAGTGGTAAAGAGGTATTTATTCATTACAATTCTGGTTCTTAAATATAAAGCAAAACTATAACACAGTAATCAAACTAGTTTCTTTGAAATTTCTGCTTAATTACTCCAAATCAAAATTCTGAGGAAAAGCACTAAGATTAAAGGTCAGAAGCTATTAAAATAATTTATTAGAAGTGGTAGTCAGGCACAAAAGCAGTTATGTCTTCAAACAAAAAAGAAGTATCATTCAAGTACTAAAGTTTAAAAAACTTGACACATGAATTTACAACAATAATGGCATTAAAATGTGTTGTGAAATCATGAACAATTGCACTTCCAACACACTTGATAACTGCACATAACAGAAATGAATATGCACCACAGAAGTTTCTTCTGTTTTCAGAGCTTTATACACAAACCTGCTTAAACTAAGTTTGCTTCTGAAGTATTAAAGGTAAGTATTCAGCTTCAGAGAAAGTTATACATAGGGGAAAACTGCCTGCATCAGTCATGAGCAATTCCATACCCATCTGTGCATACGTGTGCAGGTGAATGTAACAATATAGTCTAAGCCTGGTTTCCTTCTGGACATTTAGTTACTACTTAAAATAACATTCCAACATTTTTAGAAACATTGTAACATGGGAAAACACCACTAATAAGAATCTCAACACCAACTGTAGCTAAGACCTAATAATAATAAAGATACCTCAAAAAACATAAAAAAATCTACAAACCGTAAAAGACTCCTTGCAGTTCACACACAGAACACAGAAACAGTGGGTTTTGAAAAGTAGTAATAACTAGCACATATATCAGATTAAAACTTCTCTTAAAAGAAACCTGGCAAAAAATATTTTGGTTCAGGGTTCTGTTTGTTTGTTCTGTTTTAAAAAAGCAATTACTCAAAAAAGGCACCAGCAATCAAATAAATAGAGTCAAGCCCCTTCCATTTATAATGCAATAACAAGGAACTACTTTAGTATATAAGCAAGTCTTAGAGGTTATACACTAACCTTAACTGCTTCGTAAGCTTTAAGAAACATGAAGAGAACAAAGCAACCTCACTATAGGTAGCTCTAAGACTGAAAAAACTGCCTTATATACATGGGGAATACACTTCAGCTGGGACAAATTGGAGCCCCATGGGGATTGGGAAAGGGTTATCAGGTGAAGCAAATAATATAATCACGGATGTTCAGGGGTTCCTATGGCTCAGCTCCGTGTTTGACTGCCACAGTTTGCAACAGGACATGCTTCACTGGTTCTGTTCTACTGTTTCTTATTTCCTCCTAAGGTCAGGAGGAAGGCGGTGTGGTGTTGGTGAGGTTTGGAAGGGACCGGTGGAGTGTTTGTGCTGGGGAGCACTCCATAATGCTTGCTTTCCTCCCTAACTTCCTTTAAAAAAGGAACATTACAATGGATATAGGTTAAATTTATAGAATTTAGTAACCTTTGCCAGGTGAAGTTTTCACATTAAAACTTACAGCCTCCAACTCCCCAGAGGAACTACTCCATCATATCAGACATACCGACTGTAGTACAGAACCTTACTGCATAGAAGAGGTCGTCTCTTCCTTTTTAAATGTATGCAGCCATGACAACCGTCTGAAAAGCAAACACCATTTAGTGTTTCAAATTACATATTTTAAGTAGAATGAGGTATTCATAAAACACCTACGCTGTTTTGCATCTGTAGTATTGAGAAACAAAATCATTTGATGTTACAAGATTTAATGTCTTGAATATTCTATTATCATTATTGTCTCCCACCACAAGTGTATTAATAGTGATTTTGCAATTAAGCAACTGAAACTCAAGCTGTGAGTGTTCTGCACATTTTACAGTGTACTATAAACAAGAAAGATAAAGGAAAGCAAGAAAGGCTTTATTTTAGCTGAACATTTCACAAAGATGACAAGGGGCAACTCCTCATCTCCTGTATGGACTTCTGACAAGTTGTCATAGTCCAAACACAGAAATCCTTCATGCTCCAAAGTCTTGACCTCTGCCCACTACTCTTCATCTTCATACGAATTCTATCATGTCAAAGATTAAATCAGGCTTTTATTTTATTATAAGGAAAAATATATCATGCACATTTCAGTGACTACCATGAGCACTGTATTAAAAATGTGCATTAAAAAAGGACAGAGACCAGGTGTGGAAAATGTCAGCTCAAAACAGAAGTGATGAGAATGGGGAACAGAGGAGATACAACAAAATTTTACTACCCTGACTGTAATGGTTATTGCCACAGACAAAACCAAGGCTGACAGGTGACAACACAGCCCTGTATGATAGGGCTGCTTGCTTCTAGGTGGATGAACTGATCCGTGAAAAAAGATGGAAGTTCTATCTGATAAAAACCCCAGTGCACATGTATTTTTAAAGGACCTTTGCAGTCCTCATTTCTTTATTTTTATTTACCTTGCCTGCAGCTGCTAATTCTGAAGCCTGTTTATTTCATTGAAAACTCTCTGTAAGTGACAGCTTCCAGAACAGCTGAAATTCACAGCTGTGTGGCATCTGTGAAGCCAGTTAACCTTTATGGATGTTGAGGTTATTTGGTGAAAAATTTGTTAGGAAAAATTCTGTCTCAGATGTATATCCTTGTGCCAGGAATAAAGTTGCTGATCATGTTAAATTGATTCCACTACTGATCAAATTGCACAGGTTAATTAAGCACAAGCTGACACTAAGAAAAAGCCAATTCTATTTAGATATCAAAGAGAAGTCACTGACTACTAAGACTTGGTATGGGAACAATTCTCACAGACATTACTATTGACTATTCCAGTCAGCACTACAAAATACTTCTAGAGGAGTTCTTCTTACCTGTTGCTTTAGCCATGCCACCTGATCTCACAGAATCACAGTCTACTTCACTGCAACTATCCACTAAGCTGTATACTTTAAGCATACCATCTAACACAGTGAGAAAGCTGCAAATACACAGGTGCACAGATTTAAATTGTTCTTAGTAGTGCCTAAATTTTTTTCCTTACAATCGAATCATATAATCACAGACTGGTGTGGGTTGGAAGGGACCTTAAAGCTCATCCAGTCCAACCCCTGTCATGGGCAGGGACACCTCCCACCAGCCCAGGTTGCTCAAAGCTCTGTCCAACCTGGCCTTGAACACTTCCAGGGAGGGGGTATCCACAGCTTCCCTGGGCAACCTGTGCCAGTGTCTCACCACCCTCACAGTAAAGAATTTCCTCCTAATATCCAGTCTAAATCTACACTCTTCCAGATTAACACCATTCCCCCTCATTAAGACTCTATCTATATTTCTGACTAGTTTTACTTCCTATACACCTGCCCTTCCCAGACCCTAGATGTCAGCTTTGATACAGCTCCTTCTGTGATGTATCACCTTTGCAACAGCACTAATAAAGGTTTCACTTTCATTACTCCTCCTGATGACTCACATCTACCACAAAGCCACAGGGACGTAAAGAGGAAAATGATAACCAGCTTAAAATAAAAGAATATCCTCAACACATGCTTATTGGTTCTGATACTTTACTAAAGAAATGCTTTATAAGCCTTTCTGGCTTTGATACTCAGTTGAAACATAAGCCAGAAGTTAAATGTTCTGTGGGATAAAGACCATGCCTTCATTCATTAAGGAACTGCGGAGCTCGAGCTCATTCAAACATTAAGAGAGTCAATGAAGCAATTTACTAATAAATTAGCTGTCAGAGTTCTGGACTAATGCTAGTTTGTACTAAACAAACACTACAGATGTACCTCAGCTTTAGTTGTTTTATAAATATGAGAAATTTCCATTATTTTTTTATTTTAACGTATCAAGTAGTAAAAAACCTAAAGTGATCAAAACTTTTGTTGTTCCAATGGAATTCTGATTTAGAAAAGATGTCAAAAACATTTAGAATATAAGTTAATTGAAAAAGGTTACTGAAGGTTGTTTCTTTTTCTTGGTTTAAAAACAATTTTTTTTTAATTTAAATTTTAAGACTTTAAAATAAAACATTTGTCAAAGCAGGAAAGATAAGGCTCCTTTCAAATTCAAACAATTTTCTAATAGCTGTTTCTGCTTCCACCAGTTTAAGGGAGTTGTTTGTTTCATACAAACCCTTCAAATTAATCAAGAGTAAAATCCATTGTCTGTGAGAAATGATTGACATGTGCAACTAGTTTAAAAATACTGCAAGTTAGACACAGTTATGAACAAAAGGGGAATTCTGTATTGCCAAGCAACACTGTACAGCTAGCCTTAGAGCTGCTCAGATTTAGCAGTAAAATTACACATCTGAGCGATCCAAATCAATGCGATTAATGCCCTGTAAGCAGGAAGTTAACTGACATCACTGTTCACTGAGTATTGTGAAATTACCTCGTCTTCTTTAATTTTAATACCTAGGACCAAACCTGAAGAGTATCTTCTACCATTATTGAAGTCAACAGTATATGCAGATGTCTTACACCTCCTAAACAGGGAGTGTGCAGTACAGAACACCTTTTCGGCATATTTTGTAGAATTTCACTTTCTCTAGATTACACAATTCATTTACGCTATTTGCTGCATTTACTTTTCCTATGGAGAAAGGGAAATCAACAACAAAGAAAAAACCCAAACAAACCAAACCAGAAAAACAGTACTCTGAGAAGTTTCATCTACACTTCCTGGAAAACAGAGGTGTATCTGTATGGACTTTCCCCTTTTCCTATCACCCTGTGACCAAGGACTCACAGCATCTCTGCCCAGCACAAGTAATGCATTTGTCGCCTGAAACAGCACGGCTGGCACTTGGCCCCTGGATCCTGTTCAACATGCAGCAGAGCACTGCCTGCTTGGCACTTTTACAGGTATGGACTTTTCTGATTTCTTGCTATTGCTCCAAATTTTTCTTAACACTTCAGTCAGGGAAGCAGCAGTAGTTGGTAATAGCACAATACTTGTGTGTGTGACCGAAATAAAGGTTGATAACTGGTAAGGCATCCTACATTGCATTTTATTTCGTGCACGGTTCTGACAATTACAAGGAAACATAATTTAGAATCTCCAATATTCTCAAGAAAGATATATAAAAATGCTTCTACAGCTTTCAGCTGGAAATAATTGTACTGAAGTCAAGAAACTGAGCAAATTTTTAGATCATGCCACATGTGAAGGAACAAGATTCTGTTCCAAATCAGCTTATATCTTCATGGAAGGGAATTTATGAGGAAAACCAGATAATACCATTACTAGTGATTAAGTGTTACCTCTCCTGGCTAAATAATACATTTAAGGTCGAAAAAATTCCAGTTGCAGAAAAACCTGATAGAGATGTCCACATAATGCTTCACATTAGCAGAATTGAATGAAAGGAATTCTCTGCATGAAGTAGAATCGAGGGAATGGTTAAGGATGGCAAGCTTTTCTGCTTTCCTCTCAAAAATGTGTTGGGCAAGTCACTTATTTTTAAACATAAATTTGAAAAGAGTGTATGTTTTTAATTTTTCAGGTATTTCTGTCTCCAATCTATGACCATCAGTGTCTGGGCCTTGATAGGAAAGAATCATCCCAAACTGTTGAATGGTTAAGGATGGCAAGCTTTTCTGCTTTCCTCTCAAAAATGTGTTGGGCAAGTCACTTATTTTTAAACATAGATTTGAAAAGAGTGTATGTGTGTTTAATTTTTCAGGTATTTCTGTCTCCAATCTATGACCATCAGTGTCTGGGCCTTGACAGGACAGAATCATCCCAAACTGTCTATGTCACACCTCGGAGGGACTACCAGGATCCTCTCAGAAGCGCATGGAACATATGGCAAAGTCCTAAAAACATGTCCATTTCTTTAAATGTTATGAATTACACCTTGACATAAGTGGTTCCTATTTTCTCTATAGCATCTGTCAACAGACCATACACCCTTCAGGATTTTCTTCTTGACATTAAAATTAAACATTGCAAAACTGAACTGAATTCAAAATTGAACTGAATTGTTCCATGGCCTGTCTATCCAGCCCACTGAGCAACTCCTAACAGCTGCAAAGCAGCAGCATAAAAAGTGTTTTGGAATGATGAAAGGAGTAGCTTTCCACTCTGTATTAGCTAAGGATTTGGGAGATCATACGATTATTGTGGTCCCAATAAGAGAAATTATGCATGAACAGCTATTTTGCATAAGTATGTCTTTTTCCACAATATGCCTGATGCATCCCAACACCATGTATAACTTATTGCATGTGACTACCAGACATTTTATAGACACCTGATAGTCTAGGCTTCCAAGTACCTGGAAAAGCCAGCAAAAGCTTTAAAAATACAGCCTAAACGACATCTTGCATGCTTTTCTTAATGGGAGACAGGATCTAATGGTAAAATATGTGAAATCTCATATCATAGTACAGTGTTTGGGTGCATTAGCAACCATTGCTGGATCAAACTAAACTTGGATCCTTTACCCTCATGACTTAGGAGGGCACTGTTTCCATCCACTGGCTAGGATGCTTCCATCTCTTCCAATAGTTCACTATAAAGCATGTTGTACAAGCATTTTAAAAAATGTTTTTATTGCTGTGTGACTTGTTCCTCAGAGACAGAGAGGATTTTAGCCAATGTGGCATCTTTTAGAAAATGTACTGTACAGATTCCCTCTATAACCTGGCCTTGAAAAGTAATTGCAGTTGGCTGGAAACATGTCCTAGAATCAGTTAAGAGGCTAGTATTCATCTTCTTTAAATTAAAGTAAAACTAAAACAAGCCAAATTGCAACCAGCTCTGCTTGCCAAGAAATTTCAGAGGACTAGCATCTCTAGAAGAACCCAACTGGGCTACAATGATGGCAGAGCTCTGTCTGGAACCCAAATAAGTTTTATAGCAATGAGGATGTGTAGATAAGAAAGCCAGAACTGAATGTCACTTTTCAGGTCACAGGCAGCAGTCTTATAAATAAGTTTTATAGCAATGAGGATGTGTAGACAAGAAAGCCAGAACTGAATGACACTTTTCAGGTCACAGGCAGCAGTCTTACAGTATAACACAAACTAAAATTACATACCTTCCGCTGAGAATCCTCACAGATGTTAGGGAAGAGGTTGCACAAAGATCAAGGTAGATACGCAGTCTTTCCTTATGGCCAACCTTGAGGTAGAAAACTGACTTTTCTTAGCCCTCATTTATTCCTCCTTTGTTGCATCTCTTCCTATCATCATACTAATTTTTCCACCCAATTCCACTTTTTGTTTTGTTTTGTTTTCCCATAAACATTCACCCACTGAATTCTCAGCCCAATCGTTCATCTCATTAAAAATAACAACATGTAAATAATTAACAAGGGGACAGGTGCCCCATTACTTGGATTTCACTGTCCTCTCATTATCAGTGTAGGACACGATAATGCCCAGTCAGCTTATTCCTTTATCTGATTGCATTCTGAAGAAGATGCAATGGCTTCATTTTGTAAGATTTTTCTTTCCATACCTTTCATACATCTTTTTGTGTTAAAGAAAAGTTAAAGCTATGCCTGATGAACAACACCTGCACTTTGTGATGCATTTAGCATTTGACACTGCTAAAATATTACGAGTATTAAAATACAAGTGTAGATTATTATGGCTGCAGATTTCAAGAAAGGCTAGAACAATTATTTCTCTAATGTCACCCTAAGGTACCACTGAAAGCAGTTTCATAGTATTTAATTTCTCCAGCAAGTGTAGTACCAACCATATAACATATGAAAACAGTATTCATCAAAATATCATGAAGCAGAGATACTTTCAACTCCAATAGCTTCAAATATCCCCATAGGATGATATACAGTGCTTGCATGCAACAAGCAGAAAGCGTGATTAACTTTTCAGCTTGCATAATGTAAGCCATAGCAAGTGGCAGAAAACCATGCTGGCTACTGAGCACGTCCATTTCCCTTTCCAATGGGAACCAACTGGTGATGGATGTTGGTGTCTTGAAAAATAGCAAGGACAGAAAACTGGATTCACAGCTTTCCAACTGAGGTAGTTTATTATCTGGCTGTGACATAAAGAAAAGGAATTGCAGACTAAACAAAACATATTTTAAAACCTGTAGTAGAACGTATGCATTTACTCCAGCCCCACATTAGTCTGGAACAGAGTCAGGATGTTCGTTAGATTTCTTCCTGCTTCCCACTGGCCAACAACTGACGCATTAACTATGCTCCATCAAAGATAGTCCTCATATGAATTCAGTCATATGTTAGTAAAAAAAGAAGAATGGGTAAACTCGTGTGTCTGATGCATGCGAGAAGTGGCCAGACATTAAGTTGCCTAATGTACTAATTCACATTCACGTAAGATTTAGTACAGCATGGCTTATATCAACTGGAGTGTTAAAGTCAATGCCGTTTTCTCCCATGCAGTTTTCTCTTCATGCCTCAGTTCTGCCACCTTATCTTTCCTAGGCAAGCTTAAAAAAAATAACATCCAAAAACTGAGCTCTTCTTGTATTATGACAAATATCACAGACTTGGATTTTTTTCTCCACTGAACTACTCTGAACCCACAAGCAAAGCCTAATTCACTGGAAATAGAGCAAAGTTCCTTATGGTACACGCTTCTTCGTGCTCTCTCCTCTCTCCCTAAATTAACCTTTTTCATAAGAGTTTATATGCATACAGTATGGTATTTGGAAACTGCCAAAAGGAACACTTTCTTAGCTTGCTTTGGCTGGTTGTACCAAAGGAGGCATTCTTTGTGTGTCTGTCACTTGACAGAATTCCATAAACAACTCAGGGAGAGGGAAAGGTTATGAATGGAAAGGAAATGTATTATGTTACTTTCTTTTACCTACCCCAGGTCTTTTCAAAATCTTAATTTTATAAAATCTAAATCACTGAAAAATCTTTTTTTCCTCAAATGAGTATGAATTTGTATAGGAAAGCCTTAAATATTAATTAACGTATATGCTGTACAATGTTAACTAGCATATTAGATAAGTTAACACATGTTTTAAGTCAACAAAACAAGGTTTTGAAAAATACCACTTAACTAGAAAAATTTGAGGTCTTGATTAATTAAAACTGACAGGAAGCATTTTGCCAAAGTTTGGGGAATGTATAGAAAAAAAAATATTTGAATAAAACTTATAACAGAGGAACCCATGAATACATGTCTGTGGGTATGGATATGGGTAAGGTAAAAACATTTCACATTATCATTCAAGGGAGACACTTGACTGCAGTGTCACTTCTTAAAAGGAGAGTTTGAATGTTCCTAATTCTAATGTTTCCTATTCTGGCTTGCCAAAAAGCTACCGGGATGACTTTGATGTGAAAGCATTATTTGTCATTTACCAGATATAACTTATTCACTACTGTCACAAACTGCAAATTTCCCATTTATTCCTGTGACAAGCTCTGATACAAGACAAACACTCACAGCTTTCATAGAGGCTTCTTTGCATGCAAAGGAAGCTCTTCTAAGCACATATGACTCAAATCCCTAACCATGCGAACTGGTCTCCAAAGGCCCCACCTCGCACTGAGCAGTGTGGTGGGAATGCCACTCTTACTCGCTTGTGACTCTGCCCAGAATCTCCCACAGATTTTGTGCCAGCCTGGTCAAAGGTAAAGCTACGACATAACTCCTTGAAACTCAGGGTCTTTGGCTGCTGCGAATCAACTGTTCCATCGATTTTTCAAAATTCATTGTCTCAATTTATCATAACATTTTATCTGACCCACCATTTTATGAACTTTTTTTTTTCTCCTTTTTAACTGCTGAGTAACTAAAATTTTGGGAAAATAGACATTCTGTATGAATTTTACTTTACAAAGTTAGATTTGCCTAATACCACACATATTGGAAATACTTCAGAAAGTCACACACTAGGCTGATGAAAACCAGAAAATCTGGTGCTTCCACTGTGCTCTTATGCAGTTGCATCATTTTGCATGCTGACAGGGACAGGGAAATTCTTCTGCATCATCTGGATTCTAATAGCAGCTTGCTTAAACTTTGAAACATGAGTCTGAAATTGTGTATTTTAGAATACCAGCATGAGAAATCTAACATTCCAACTGCTGTGATCTCAAAGTCTATTTAAATCTATGCAACTGAGTGTTCTGTGGGGTTTTTTCTTATCCTAAAGGATAAAATATTCCTTCCAAAATTAGTTGTGGCTGAATATTTTTATTTAAAAATAAAACCTCTATAGCAAGTTATTTATTTAATTTCACGGGAAATTGGCTTTACAAAGCCGTTCTGCTGAGAGGGTTTGTTGTGACTCATCATATAAAGTTGTACCTCTTTGTTAATTTTCTCTATTAATGCAATGTTGCATGTCTGCTACAACTAGTTAGAACTGATTAGAAATCACTGCTTGAGCTGAGGTATCTAAAATGTCTCTGTCAAGCTTTAATTGTGTTTATATCGTATTGCATTCTATCTTGTTTACTTTAAATTGCAACAGTTTCCTTATTTTTTCTCCCAAACTCTGATGCTTCAACTAAAAATAAAATGTTTTTTTTAATATCCAAAAATTCTACAGTAATTAAGATAAACTATAATATTATAGCATTATTATAGTGTTATATATACACTATACTATATAATAAACATATTATATAGATATATTATATATTACTATATATGCTATAATTATTATTGTATTATATATAATTATATA
>NW_010192802.1:401-768 GCF_000695765.1 Mesitornis unicolor | reverse complement strand
GGGGTTACACTGGGGCTATACTGGGATTCCAGTGGGGTTATACTGGGATTACACTGGGGTTATACTGGGGTTACACTGGGGTTATACTGGGGTTATACTGGGGATACGCTGGGATTCCATTGTGGTTATACTGGGGTTACACTGGGGCTGTACTGGTATTGCATTGTGGTTATACTGGGATTCCCTTGGGGTTATACTGGTTTCCCATTGGGATTACATTAGGGTTATACTGGGGTTACACTGGGGTTATACTGGGATTTAATTGGGATTATATTGGAGTTATACTGGGTCATACTGGGTTACATTGGGGTTACATTGGGGTTACACTGGGATTACATTGGGGTTATACTGGGTTATACTGGGGTTG
>NW_010192802.1:0-297 GCF_000695765.1 Mesitornis unicolor | reverse complement strand
GTATTGGGATCATGCTGGGGTTACACTGGCATTACAGTGGAGTCATACTGGGATTACACTAGGGTTATACTGGGTTATACTGGGATTCCTTTGGGGTCATACTGGGGTTCACTGGGTTTCCACTGGGTTTCCACTGGGGTTACACTGGGGTTACACTGGGGCTATATTGGGGTTACACTGGAGTTACACTGCGGTTATACTGGAGCTGTACTGGGGTTATACTGGGATGCCATTGGGGTTACACTGGGGCTACACTGGGGTTACAATGGGGTTACACTGGGGTTATACTGGGGCTAT
>NW_010192801.1:0-758 GCF_000695765.1 Mesitornis unicolor | reverse complement strand
TGGGGTTCAAGGGGGCATTTTGGGGTGTAGGACTCAATTTTGGGGTGTAGGACTCAAATTTGGGGTGCAGGAGTGGGATTTTGGGGTGGAAAAGGTGATTTTTGGGGTGTAAAAGGGGGTTTTTGGGGTGTCCCTCCCATCTCAGAGCTGAACTGGAGCTGGGTCTGATGAGCCCTGAGAGCTTCCAGGTTTTGGGGTTCATGTGGAGATTTTTGGGGTTCAAGGGGGCATTTTGGGGTGTAGGCACCAATTTTGGGGTGTAAAAGGGTAATTTTGGGGTGCAGGAGTGGGATTTTGGGGTGGAAAAGGGGGTTTTTGGGGTGTAAAAGGGGGTTTTTGGGGTGTCCCCCCTGTCTCAGAGCTCACCAGGACATCCCCTCACCCTTTTGGGTCCCACCGCTGGGATTTTGGGGCTCAGGGCAGGGATTTTTGGGGCACAGCCCAACTGGATTCCCCCTCCCCAGGACCTCCCCTCACGCTTTTGGGTCCCACCGCTGGGATTTTGGGGCTCAGGGCAGGGATTTTTGGGGTTCAAGGGGGATTTTGGGGTGTAGGACTCAATTTTGGGGTTCAAGAAGGGGATTTTGGGGTGTAAAAGGGGGTTTTTGGGGTGTCCCTCCCATCTCAGAGCTGAACTGGAGCTGGGTCTGATGAGCCCTGAGAGCTTCCAGGTTTTGGGGTTCAAGGGGAGATTTTTTGGGGTTCAAGGGGGATTTGGGGGTGTAGGCACCAATTTTGGGGTATAAAAGGGTAATTTT
>NW_010192800.1:0-1858 GCF_000695765.1 Mesitornis unicolor | reverse complement strand
ACGGTCTGTGATTCTGTGATTCTGTGATTTAGCTGATTTAGCACTTGGATTTTGCTCTCTGAACAAAGAGACTTGTCACAACTTATTGGTTTGCTCTGGAACCACCTCTTTTAACACCATTTCTGCTGACAAAGCTTCTTCACCAAACCAGGAAGCAGCAGGTCCAGAGCAGGTTCTTCTCCATTGGCTTCGGTAGTAGGGGCTGATGCAGAGAAACCCTCGTGTCCATCAACGCTGACAGGAGGGATGGGCTGTGCTTAATTCCCCCCTAAATAACGTTACAGAGGAGAGCAGGAAGGCAGCATTCAGCAAAAGCAGCCCTAATCCCATAAAATTGTCCAAAACCACACGTATCTGAACACAACCAGGCACACAGGACCGCCCCCTCTGTCCCTTCACGGCTCTGAGCTCCTCCTGTGCTTAAATTTCTGCAAAAACCGGCACTGTGAGCTACCACTCCAGAAAACCAGCGGCAACAGAAGCACCTACCCACAACACGGTTGCCACATCCAGCGCGAACGGAAGCTTCATGTGTATTGGAGGAAGACATTTTATAAACACACCGCCCCAACTGCCTCTGTTTTACAGCCCGTAAAATTCAGATGTTTATTTACGTAAGCCCGAAAGCTATGTCAACAGAAAGATCATTCACTCCTGAGTGCGCACAGTTATCTCGCCTTTCCTCTATTAAAGCACGAATAAAAACCTTTCTTTTCCAAATAACTTGCTTTTCAGATATAAAGATATAAACCAGGAACAACTGCTTTTGACATATTTCCAGTATAAAACTTCTCCAGTTAAACCAGTACCACTGGAATGTGCTGTAAGTACCTTCCCAAAATTATCTTTCCCTGCTGCATGGAAACTGGTAACTGTAGAGAAGGCAGCCACGTCGTTTCAATATAGAATTACAAGTATAATTACTCACCAGGGACTAATGGGACAAAGACATTTGCAGGCAGCAATTATAATCACGATAGTTTTTGATCTGATTTGAAGAAAACGTGTCCAAAAACCAGAAATTAAATTTATCTTGGCCCATATTCAGGTTAAATCCACAATCAAAAACGCAGAGCAAGATTCACAGAATCATAGAATCCCAGACCGTTAGGGACTGGAAGGGACCTCCAAAGCTCATCCAGTCCAATCCCCCTGCCGGAGCAGGAACACCCAGATGAGGTTACACAGGAAGGCGTCCAGGCGGGTTTTGAATGTCTGCAGAGAAGGAGACTCCACAACCTCTCTGGGCAGCCTGTCACCCTCACTGAGAAGAAGTTTCTTCTCCAATTGAAGTGGAACCTCCTGTGTTCCAGTTTGTGCCCATTACCCCTTGTCCTATCATTGTTTGTCACCGAGAAGAGCCTGGCTCCATCCTCGTGACACTCACCCTTTCTATATTTATAAACATGAATGAGGTCTCCCCTCAGTCTCCTCTTCTGCAAACTAAAGAGCCCCAGCTCCCTCAGCCGCTCCTCATAAGGGAGATGCTCCACTCCCTTGATCATCTTAGTAGCCCTACGCTGGACTCTCTCCACCGCTGAAGGTTTCAGAGTCTCTAAACAAGACCAAGAGTGTCTAACTGTCCTTCTTCCTTTAAAAGCATTTTCTTGTGTGATTTTAAACAGTCTTTATATCCACTGGTCACAGAAAGGCACCCTAACTACAGCAGCTAAGCTGGTAAATCTAGAAGTAGTTAGACCGAAATCCAGCGTAATTAGTGCAACAAGAAATGGCAAAGAGGAATCTCCTAGAAAAAAACAGCAGCAACTTGTAATGAGAAGGACAGGCAAGCGCTAACCAGGTGATTTTTGGTCTTCACTAGGAAGTGAATGAGTGGCTGGAGCTGCCAGGCAGAAAA
>NW_010192799.1:90130-101660 GCF_000695765.1 Mesitornis unicolor | reverse complement strand
CCGAGCGATTCTGTGATTCTGTGAAATGTAGTCGCTTAGAATGTTAAACATGTGAAAGTCCTAAATTATAATGATCTTTTTTAGTATTACTGGCACTGCTTGTTCATGTATAATCTCTCTGTGTATTTATTTGTTTGGGTTTAGGTGGTTTAGGTGCTGTCCTCATGCTGAATAAACTAATATACGGTGGGTTCTGTTGAGATGGGATGTTGAGGGGAGATGGTGCGAGGAGGAGTAATGCTCTGTGGTTACTCATACCTGAAGCACATAGCCCGGTTGTCTTGGTCTAGCTGCATCCAGACCGTTAAAAACTATTAGCCAAAAACTTTAAATAGCAATGCCTGAATTGCTTATAAATCTGGAAGAGATTAGAGAATGTGAAAGGAGAAGGGGCTGAGCAGCCTCTTCTATATGCTCTAATGCTTTGGTCCTTGGCTCACAGCAGACTCGAAGCCTTACTTTAGTAAAATAAAAAATCTCTGCCTCTTTATAGAATGCTTAATTTTGTCAAAGTGGAGACGGTCGTTAAAGCATGCATTGAAACAGGCCTGGTCTCTTGGTTATGTTTACCTGGCAAAATGCTAATTTTATGTAGTAGGTTATCTGACCATTTTGCAACTAGATCTTAGTTGAGTGAAGTGCTTATCCCAGCAGCAAGGCTGTCTGTAGAATGTCCTTACAAAACGAGAAGTCCTTAGTAGTGAAACTGTGAATGGGAAAAGTAAGCTTGGTTTTGCATGCCTTAAAAGACAGTCTTCAAACCAAATCTTACTTTTTGTATTAAATAAGTTAATTTCCACTCCATGTTAATTCTTTCTATGAATTTCTTTCTTGTTAATGCTTCTCCTAAACCCTTTTCCCCCCACTGCTTTCCTCTGTGTTTTTTTTTCCTCAGTAAATATGGCAAGTAATAATTTTTCCCACTCCACCTTGAAGCCAGGGTGAATTATCAAACACACCATCTTATTTTCCTTATTTTGAACTTGATTCAATTAAGAATGTTTTAGTTACAGAAGGACCCATAGCATATTTTTGGGTACCTAAAGCTAGTTCATGCTCTTGACCTGGGTTGCTGTGTGTATCTGAAGGATACTTGCACTTTTTAAAAACTGGCCCATGTTAACAATGCTCATGGTAACTGTCATGTGTATCCTTGTCTTGACATTAACTGTGCTATAACTTGATACGTGAGATCCCTACAATTATCTCTCACCTAGAGCATTGCCTTATCAGCATCTATTGAATTTAACAAATAAAAAGGACATCTGGCAGTTGACTGAATTTAGGAAGTTGCTGTTTTGCTGTGGGTACTCATTTCTAAACTCTGTAAGTTATGATTCCTCTTTCGATTTTTTTATTTCAAAATAGAAGCTGACAATCTGAATTCATATTACTGCTGCTGGTTTTTGAGGTGGCTGGTGCATTCATCATTAGGTGATGTGTGGAGAACCTTTAATACAGCTGTAACTTCTTTTCTCCTTACAGGCTTCACAGAGCTCAGTGTGCAATTAAACAGACTCAGGTAACTGTTCAGAAGATAGGAAGGGAGATTGAAGAAAAGCTGAGATGTACCTCTACAAGCAACGAACTGGTAAGATCATAGTTTAAAACCTTTCTGTGGGCTTGCTGAAGCACCTGGCAGATGTCTTGGCTTGCTTTTTTAACACTTAAACTTGAAATATTTATTTAAACCTTGCATTTCAAATGGGTACTCATCTGAGAAGTGTAATTTAATGATTTTAGATTTGTCTGTGTTACTTGGATTGATGGAATGCTTATCCTATTTTTACCTTTATTTTGTATAATTGATTTTATACTATAAAAGTGTAAGCATTGTGCAGTGTGTGAAAGAGGTTTATCAAGAAAAATAAACTTCTGATGATTTAGATAAGTCTTGACAGGAACCGGGGTAGATTTAGAGTGAGGTGAGTCTGCTGACTGTATTTTCTTGCACCTTTCTGGCTTTGGGTGAATAGAATTCATGCAAAAGCTGTCACTCAAGTGACACATTCATTTTAAGCAGAAATTGTATTAAATTTGGCAATAGCTTTTGACAGTTTGTTTTGCTTGTCCTCTTCCCCTCTCCAAAAGAAGTGTACTAACTCTAGGTTCTACTTTCTGCCCAGAGAGAACAGAGTGGCTCATGGTGATTTCCTTATATTGATGTGCACTTGGTGCCTTGTATAGGAAAGGGCAAACTTGTGATGTGAAGTTACTTCATTGCTGTAAGGTAGATTCTGGGTTAAGAGTACTCAGTTCTAATTGCCAAAAATGTCAAACTGATTTAAGGGTTTGACAAAGTGGAAGAATGGGAGTTTCTTTACGCACTTTGATTACAGGGTTGCATTGCAGACAAAGCAGCAAAGAAGTCAACTCCCTTAATGGACAATATAACGTCTCCTGTGAGTGACTCCAACCCTGAACTTCTTTGCCTTCTCCTGGTATCTTCGCTATTAAAATATTGTAACCCTTTTCTTTTTCTTGGTTATGGATATCCTTGTTCCTTGAAAAGGCTTTTTCTTTTAAGTGTGTGTGAGCAAAACCGTATGAAGAATGCTAAAACCAAAAATTACAGTGATTGTACAGGTGATGCAACTTCTTGGCGACCATAGTCTATGGTATAAGGAAGCAACCATGGTCTATGGTACAAGGAAATAATT
Source organism: Mesitornis unicolor (assembly GCF_000695765.1). NCBI lineage: Eukaryota > Metazoa > Chordata > Aves > Mesitornithiformes > Mesitornithidae > Mesitornis > Mesitornis unicolor. The sequence goes on along the minus strand of NW_010192799.1, from coordinate 99,000 downwards.
ACCTATTTTTCTTCTCCTTTTGTTTAATAGTGGAAACTCTTGTTGGGCTTCTGTTCCACTTCATAAATGTATGAACTATAATTTCATTCCTTAATACTGAGTCATGTTTCCTGCTGCAGTCTTGAAGGCTGAACATAAATGTGTAATTGAAGCAAATATGAAGTGGAAGGAAGAGTTTAACAAGATAACTCTTTTTTTTCAGGCAGCTATTGTTGAAGTAACATTATCTCCATTAACCGCTTGAAAATGTGAAAGCTGGCCAGGTTACCCAAAGTGACAGTGTCTGGTAGTACTTACACAAAAGCTGCTGGCAAACATGTCTAACTGCCCTTTGAGAATTTGAACTCTCTCAGTGGTGTGATTGGACTGAAGAGATAAAACTTTTCCCTTTTGAATCTGTCTTCAGTTATTCTCAACAAATATCTATTAAACGTGGCAGATATTCCTTCCTTAAAACAAAACAAAATCTATTTGTAATGGAAAATTCTGCTTCACTGTGCACGTGGCAGCATGATTTCTTAGTGGAGACAGTGCATTGAAGGAAAAAACAGGTTATTTTAAAATACAAGAGTAGATTTGGAGTAGGTACAGGTCAAATCCTGAAACTTTTAAAGAAGGGGTCCTTCAAATATAATTGTAATGATGTAGTCTGCTCCTCCAGAATATGTTCTTTCCTTTTGCATCCTTCCCCCCCCCCCCAATCAAACTGAAGCTGGGAGTAATGCAACTCAGATATTTCCAACCCTTTTCCAGCTCCCTGCCTCAGTTCAGTATAGAGTCCTCATTGCTCATCTTTCCTCTTCTTGCTGAACCCTTTGCCAAGGAACGAACGCTCATTGTGCTGCTAGTGCTCTCCTGTTAGTTTTGATGTGCCTGTCCTGCAGAAACTTCCTCCCATCTTTCCTTCCTCTCTTAATTTCTGCCCTGAACCAAGTTGCACTGCTGAGCACAGGAGTAACAAGCGCTGTAGGACACAGATGGATTTCTTTCCTTCCAAGCCAGCAAAATGATTAGGGTCTTTGGTAACTATTGCCTGTGGTAATCAAAGATCTCAGCCTTTAGTCTGGCAGACACTAGTGTTATCCTATTTTTCACTTCCCTCCTATCACTTCTTTTATGGAACTGCTTGTGTGCAGAAAAAAATATATTTTTTTTTTAATCTTTTTGTCTTCCAATAGAAAAAGGAGAGTGAATGTTTACAGTTGAAGATCCTGGTGCTACGTAATGAACTGGAGAGGCAGAAGAAGGCCCTTGGTCAAGAAGTAGCCTTGTTGCATAAGGAAAAAAATACTCTGCTTGACAGAGGTAAGTGGAGAAAAGTTACTGCTTCCATTGCAGATATTCATAGTCCTCTGATCCGAAGAGAAGTAGACTAGCTTATGATCATGGTGACCAAAATGAAGTTGCTATTTTGGTTTAGTTGTTTTTGGGGTGGTTGTTTTTTTATTTATTTTTTGGTTTGGTTTGGTTTTTTCTGTTCTGGCTCTAACATGCTTGTGTTTTTCTTAACCTGAAGTTTGCAGCCAGATAGAATCTCTTTACCATCCGTGTTATACTGAATTCTGGACAGCAGATTCTGGTATTCTGTTGCTAAATGACTTCTTAATATGACACCTCTCTACAGAAATCTTAAAATCTGTGCTTAACTGGAATTGTATGAGAAAATCAGAAGAGCTGTACTGTAATGCAGTAAACAGTGGCTTGATGCAGACACATCATAATGTCAGAGGGATGTTACTGTACCTGTTATTAGGATCTTATTTAAAGTGTTAGAAGACAAAAATCCCTCTTAATAGCTTATTACATATGTGAAAGGCGAAATGCTTAATTGTCTTGGCATTTTGTTTTACTGGGAAAGTGCTCTATAGTGAAGTGCTACATCACTGTCTTTTTGGAGCTCATCAGAGACCAAGATACACAGATTTCTGATCTTGTTGCAGGACACTTTTTTTTTAATGCCTAGTTGATTCTAAAATAGTTTTACACTACGAAAAATGAGGTTTTTGTTATTTATTTAGCTCTTGCTATGCAAGTATTGAGATCCCCTAACTGAATTACTCTACTGCTGTGGATATGGGGGGGATCAGATGTTAAGAGGGAATGAGACTTTGTTGGTTGTATTTGGCTGGTTAATGGTCTATAAAATGCATGGAGACTGGTGTTCCTTCAGCACCGTCATTTCCCAGTTTGACAGTGTAACGTGGAAAATGGGAATCTAAGAGTAAATGAAGGATTATTGCCAACATTTGTGTTGATATCTACTTTGAAAACTTCAGATAACTAAGAAAATAATAAATATTATTTTTTCCTGATTCTTTATGTTCTTTAGAAAATGCATTTGAGACTGAACACCAGAAACTTCAAGACCATAATGAATCCCTGCATGAATTAAGAAAGGAATGCACTGCTAAGAGGTAAAGGGACCTATGCTTTTTCTGCAATTGGAAAGGAAATACAGACTTTACCCCCTCCCCGGAAGTGTTCAGGGATGGGGCTTTGAGCAGCCTGGGCTGGTGGGAGGTGTCCCTGCCCATGGCAGGGGTTGGACTGGATGAGCTTTAAGGTCCTTTCCAACCCAAACCGTTCTATGAGTCTGTGACTTGAGAGTAGCCCCTTTGAAGTGGGACTCGTGGCACCAAATTCTTCCTAATGTCTCCCCAAAACTTCTGTTAAGATATCTCTGCTACAATTTGTGGATACCTAAAGTGATAATTAACGGTGGCAAGTCTACAAGAGAAGAAAACTGATGTTTGGTTTGCACATGCAGACTACAATTGGAGTTTGAAGTCCGATTTGGCGTTAACACAGCTTTGAATAATTGTCATAGTAAACTTACGCCTATAATATGAGGTACAACTGAAAAGGAAAAGTTAGCTTTGTCTTCTGTAGTTATCTTTCTGGAATTACCTAGCTTTTTGAGGGAGGGTAGTCAATACTTAAGAAGATGCAGAAGTGATACAAGGGCTTGATGCCTCTACTTAAAGCTGTTGATGAAATTAATGGTTTTGGAATCTCTTTCCGTAAAGAGAACTGTTTTTGAAGATAAATGCCCAGCAGACTATTCGATGCAAGCAATTGCTGTCGGAGCTATCTTATATCTACCCTATAGATCTGGTATGTTTTTAATGTTCTAAAAATCTGCTTGATGTGAAATGAACTTCCTATTTACTACACTTTAAGCAAATACCATGAAATTTGCGCTTCGCTCATGCTGTTTTTTCCAGCTTTTTCTTGGACTTGGTCCTTTAAATGCAAACCTCACAGGGAAAGAACTTATGCCAGCATCTCTTAAATTGTCTCCACTATAAAAGTAAAATAGCTGTAGCTGCAATTTAATGGATACTTTCTATTTTGTTTACAGTTATATGAAATAACCTTGACATTAGGCTACATGAACTTTTAATAGAGTGCACATAAACAGATATAAAATATTTGAGCTTTAAAACCTTTTATATAATGAACTAAGTTGAAGCTCTTTCTTCTTTAAAAAACCCTGTATTTATTTCTGAATTATATGAAATGTGGACTAAAACACTATGTCAAAGTCACTCTGGATTTCACTGAATCTTTAGATTTATTTTTTTTCTTTACAAAAATGCTTTGTTGTCATTGGATTTTGTGCAGGTTTCTGTTTCCTGGATGTTATTGTTCCATTCTCATTTTCCATTTTTTATTTTAAACTTACAGAATGATCAGAAGGATTACTTTGTTTGTGGAGTCAAGCTTCCTAATTCTGAAGACTTTCAAGGTAGCTGGATATTCTTAATTTAGTTGTTACAGTTGATGTTGCTTCTAAACTTCATAAAATTAAGTAAACTGATAGCAATGGCTTAGCATCCAAATTTCTGACTGGAAGGGTCTAGACTAGAAGAAAACATTCTGCATTATTTATCCATATTTCCTAGCTAGTACAGAGGAAGTTACTGTTGATGCTTGACAAAGTTCCTCTATCTTCTAAGACTCAATACTGAAGCGTTGGAACAGGTGGTTACCCAGAGAGGCTGTGGAGTCTATGTCCTTGGGGATGCTCAAACCCCGACTGGACGCAGTCCTGGGCAACCTGCTGTAGCTGACTCCACTCTGAGTAGGGCTAGGACTCTGCAATTTACAGAGCTGCCTTCCAGACTTAGTGATTCTGGAAAATATTTGGGTCTGACCTAAAATTCCATTGTGGCTACTTTCAGCCCATAAATCTTGATGGGGCAATGTGCACAAATCTGTTCAGTTTACTGTAGTTGCCAGTGAACTTGCAAAATAAATAACTTGCATAAGGAAGACTTTAAAGCTGCCTGTCAGTGTGGAGTATTTTACAAGTCAGCTTCTACTTTAACTGTCTACAGTCATCCTGCTGCAGAAGCAAATGTCAAACATTTGTAGATGAATGCATGAATTTAAACTTCATTAAAATCCACTTGAGAATTTCTCACTCTCAGTACTTCCTCACCCTGCAAGGCACGTGGTTTCTTGGGCAAAAGCCTCAATCAGTTGCCTAACTCTTTAAACCCATCCCATAGATACTAACTTGTGCTAACAACTGGTATACTGGATGCTAGAATAATGGAGGAATAAACTTCAAAACAAATCAAATTGTCAGTATGACAAAAATCAGTCTATTGCTTTGTTTTCCTGGTTGCACTGAATGTGGTAATGTACTCAGTTTGTTAATTCTTGAGAAATCAGTGGCGTGCATCTTTTGTTCCATTTTCAGTTTACAGGTATTAATTCCTTACAATAGAATTACTAATTCTTTATCAAAGCCTCTAGAAATATTGTATTATGAGGAAGAAGTACTAAGCATTCAACTTGAAATATGCAGTTAAATTTGAAAGCAAGCTGTCTGATATGTATCTTATTTCAGACTCTTGGTAGATAATACTTTTTTTAAAAAATCAAGCATCTGAAGCATAAAAAAAAATTATTCCCTAAAAGCCAGTTTTGCTGCAAATGTTGAATAGTTTTTGCAGGCTCGTAAATGGGAGGACTCTGTATTGGTGTGTTCACTTACAAAGAAGAAAAACAGAGAAAGCAAATGAAAAACCCTTACATGGCTAAAGGATGTAATCTGAATCACAAACCCTGTCTCTGTGCCTGACACGTGAAGCTTTAAGGTTGAAACCTTAAGTGTCAAATTAAAAATGATACTTTAAAACAATGAATTAACCTATGTTCTTCCAGTTATTGGCAGAGAACAGAGTTCATACCCTGGGGTCCGTGCCTTTCCAACTGATGTTGCATTAGTAAGGTTGTGGAGGAATGCAGCTTTTCCCTGACCCCGGTCATACATGTCAGCTGCATCCAGAGAAATGCAGAACGCTTAAGACTTGAATTTTGTCTAGGGAATTTTGTTTCACTTTTCCCATCTCTTCTTTACCCTCCCTCACCCAGATGAATGTTGAGAACAGTAACTTTTTACTTTGAAAGTGTAAAATTGAAAGGAGAACATGGCATCGCTCGTTTTACATTGCCCTTTAATGAGAGAAGCAAATACAATGAACTGCAAATAATTGTAAAGCAATCTAACTTTGTTTCAGACTTGCACCTATTCTTAAGCTATAACTTCTGATAGCTTCATTAATTGTATCATTCTCTAAGCAATAACGATGAACTTGTTCTGAGCCTCCAATGAGATCGAATTGATTAAATAATGAAAACTTTTTGTTATTGACAGCAAAAGATGATGGAAGCATTGCTGTTGCCCTGGGCTACACCGCTCACTTGGTTTCAATGATTTCATTCTTCTTGCAAGTGCCACTCAGGTATCCTATAATTCACAAGGGCTCCCGGTCTACAATCAAAGATAATATCAATGACAAACTGACGGAGAAAGAGCGAGAGTGAGTATGTCATAAACATGCTTACGTAGTTTCTTCAAAACAACAACCCTCCCACCCCCTCCACCCCTTGAACAGTCTTGGGTAGTCGAGGTCAGGTTGGATGGGGCTTTTGAGCAACCTGGTCTAGTAGATGATGTCCCTGCCCATGGCAGGGGGGTTGGACTTGGATGATATGTAAAGTCTCTTCCAACCCAAACCATTCTGTGATTCTTCGAAGTGACACAGAGTTGGACGTTATTTGTTCCTGCTTTCAGTGGCTGTGGGACAATTGGTTCAGTTGAGTTGAGCTTGAGTCTAATGTTGGAATTCTGTGATCTAACAGGGTACCTAGTCCAGTCATTCTTGGTCTGTTGGCAGGCATATACCATTGATTAGGCTTCTAATAATGATAGAAAAACTTAAATAGTATGTCTTATAAGTAAGTTTTGGCTGCTGTTTGGATCCCTTGCCTTTTGTATTTTGCTACTCATGATGGGAATAAAGCACAGATAGAAAGTGTGACTTCACTGAGGAGTTACTGCCTGTACTGGAGTAGTGGCTCATAAACATGAGAAAATAAATAGCTTTCTTTAACGCAGAGGATTTTAATAAATTGAAAAAGAGCACTGTAAACTGTTATCTACTATAAATCAACTTAATATTCAATGAAGACTTCTTATATTTATTCTGTAATCATGGTCTTTCAACAAGTAGCTACACTATTGTTATTGTTGTGCTAATGGGAAACTGTCTTGCTGTCCTTAAATTCATTCTCTGACTCCCTTCTCCTGCATTTTGTCACCTCACTTATTTTCCCACCGTCTTTGCACTTGTGTGCTCTAATACGAAAATAGTGGCAATTATTGGTTAAGCTTCACTTTGTAGCCTGCAACCACAGAACTCAAAGGAATGTGACACTGACCTGCTGTGGGCAGCCAGCTGCTCTGCTCTGATCATTTGCTGCTGCAAAGGCAGGCTTACAGCACCAGTAATTTTGTTTTTCCATGTGCCGTGTTTGAAAAGGGAGAAAAGGAACAAAAAAAAAAAATCACAGAAAACCAAACCAAACCACAACAACAATGAAAAAACCAACACGCTCCCTCCATACAAAACCAAACCAAAAAAACCCAACCCCCTAAAAAAACCCCCAAACTTTCTCTTTTTGGAAATAGATAAGCAAAGTATGATATTTTAACACTAATTCCTAATGGTCCAAATCAAGATGGAAGAGTCTTATTGTGCATAGTTGACATGATTAGGGATTCTTGGAAGTGTCTGATTTCTCTATGAAGCTGCCCTTAAAACTCGACAGAAGCTCAGCGACTTCTGGCAGGACAGCAAAGGTAACTTGCCATAAGAGTTAAACTCACTGAGGTCTTCCTGTTTTGACACAATAAAATATGAGTAGTGTAATTATGTCTTGCAAATTAATTTTGATGCCATTTTAATTACTTGTTCAAACGCTTCCTGGGTAACTTAATAGAACATTAATCTGGTTTGCTCCAGATTAGTTCTCTGAGCATGTGATCATACTCCTTCCTGTACATCACTTTCAGAAGGGTAGCAAACTGGAACATTTATATCTGGAAAACAAATCTATGAGAAGTAGAGCTACCCGTGTGTGGGTGTATAAAGATTAAACCAATTTCCTGTTGTCTGAGACAGATTGGAAGATTTAGTCCTTCAGGCTACAGCCTTCCAAACCTCATGACTTAATACTTTATTTCACAACAACTTTATTTCTGAAAAGGAGAAAGTTTAGCTAAGTATATGAATCCCTGTTGGGCCATTTACCTGTGTTCTGCAAGATTTTTTCAGGATTAACTCCTGCCTGAGATCTTCTCTTCCTAGCTATTGGAGAGTCAATCCTAGCAACTCTCGAAGGACTTCTGTTGCTATAGAAAACCTCAAATGTCTTAACTTGCAGTTTTCTTTCCAAACTAATAGCTCGTGTTTCTCACCTGCTCCTAACTGAATTGAACATAGCAATTAACAGGCATTATTAAATTTCTTTATTTCAGTGACCTGTCCTTTAGCAGTGTTTCAAACTCCAGTATAAACTGTTGAGTAATTACAGTGAGGTTTTCCTGGTACTCAGTCTTTACTACAACACATAGCATTGTGATTATTGAATAGGTTAAACATTTTACTTGGCTTTGTAGCTTTTTTCCTGGACTGCAGGGTTGCCCTGAACTTCCTATTAAGAGTTTCTAAAAACTGTGCATTGGGGGAATAGCTAATGTTTTCACTTGAAAGCAATTTCATAAGTACATGTTTGTTTTTGATGTCATACTGTATAAATGTGTCACTTCACTCAAGTTTCTTTACCACCTTTTTAAAGCCCTTATAATAAGCTGGTTAAATATTTTGAGAGCTTTCAGAATGTGAGTTACATTTGGGAAATATTTTATCAGCTTCAGATCTGTTTACTTGGATGATCCAGGTCACTTACATCTCAAGATTCTTGTAGAAGTATTCAATTTTATCTGCTGTAATTCCTGTTATGTTGGAACTTAAACATTAGAAGAAGTATGAGGCTGTGGTGAGAACTTAGCACTTGTCTGGCCACGTTGCTAAAGGTAGAATGATGTATAGCATACCAGCCAGTGACATACAATATATGATCAGCTTTGTGATTGTAGAGATATTAGTGTTTATAATATATTCAGTGACTGTTCCCTTCTTGTATTACATAAAATCTTCTTGGTACTACTAAAAAGCTGTAAGTTTTCTTCTATAAATCTACTTTTATTACTTTCTGAACCACAAAGCTAAGGCAAGAATATAATTTTAACTGAATATCTCATTAAAGCACTTCTTCAACGGTCCATCTCCAGAGTCTGTCAAATATGTTGGAAGAAGGAGTACCATTCCTCAAAAGTTCTGGAGTCTGAAAGGTTTCAAAGAAAGTGATGGATATGTAACTCCCAAATTTAAGCTACTTAAGACAGTAACACGTTCCTCTCTTCAGTGACAAACAGACATGCTTGCTGAATAAACTACCTAAATTCCTTGGCACTGTTTTTTGTGAAATTGAAGCCTAGCACTTCATCACAT
>NW_010192799.1:50994-90099 GCF_000695765.1 Mesitornis unicolor | reverse complement strand
TACGAAGAGTGCCGAGATTAAACTATTTATGATGTGTTCTGACACTGCCTGTATTTAATGCTTCTGTTAGTCTGCTCCCAGATCTTTGAGTAAAGAATAGCTTCCAGTTTAGAGCAAAACAGGGAGTCTTATGTCTGGAGTGAGACACACTTTGTGAAATTGCCTGTGTTGGTGGTGTTGCTGTTGTTGTCATATTTCTTAGCTGGCCTTCACTTCAGTTCTCTTCTTTGAGTGCTGATACAGGCTGAACCTCTCGCAAAGTAAATGCGTTTTGCTGGCTGGAAGCTACTGAATCTTTTGAAAGAGTATCAGTCTCCCTGTTCATGTTACAGTGAGTACAGACAAGCACGCTTACGCCATCTGTTTGGGAGTCTTTTTGGCATCACTGTTGACTCAAAGCTGTGCTTGGTTGCTAAATTTTGTCTGAAAAGTCACATGACGCTTGTACAACCTGCCAGTTGAATATTTAAGAATAGAATGCACACTTCCTGAAATCACATTAGACAGCTTGGAAATATGTATACTCCTCTAAGAAAAACAATGTTCTTTTGAGTTTAATCTCCTTTCTGGTTCCTACCTGTGTCTGTACAAGTGAAATGCACATTCAGAGCAATTACTCTTGTTGTTTTTGTATTCCCATTCATATTGTGTCTTTTAAAAGATTTTCAAGAACTCTTACTCCCTGCTAGGCAATTTGGAAATGAGAATGGTTTCAAGAGGTAGTTTTGCTAACATTGTTTTTCTGCAGTAACAGTAAAGAGAAATGAAATACTAAATGCAGTATATACTGACTCATTTTATACCTTCTTCCCAGCTAAATGTGTTTAGGGAGAATTATAAAACTAACAGTAGTAAGAAAGTGATCACCTCAAAGTCATACTTCAGATTAGGGGAAAAAAACCTGAAAAGGTAGAATACATGATTGAAAAAGATGTTGTACTTAAAAGGCAAGAATAACACTAGTTTTCAAGCATAGCTACTGAAGCACATACAAGCATTTCAGAGTTGGTTGATCTTGAAAAAGTGCTATTTTTTCTTGTGTTGAGTGTTTAAATATTGAACTTGTTGGTACCTAATGTTATAAAATTCAAAAGTACGTATAAGGTTTAGAAATAAAATAGTAAGAAAACCAAACATGCCCTAGACAGTCATGGAAGAGGAATGTTGTTTTTTTGGTTTTAATTGCAGGAATATTTGGTATTAACTGACCTGAGAGGACAGTAAACTAGTGTAAAGTTTTCCTTGGCATTTTATAGTTTATAGAAAGACTTAAATTCTTTTCTTCCACTGCTTGACAAATACAGATGCCACCAGGCCGAAGGATACACAGATAGCTGTGATGCGATCTTGGACATCTGCATTCAGAGGCATTTGAACTCTTTGCAGTTGTGTTCTATCATTTTTTTATGTACCTTAGGAACCAGAGAGATGTATAATGGCATAACAAGGAGTGAAGTTGTATATGCTGCTGTTTATCTGTGGCGTAGATATTAGGCTTAGATATCAACCCAAACCCTTCTATGATTCTATGATCCTAAACCTCCATCAAAATGTACACTGTGTTTGCAGCTAAAAGTGACAGGTCTGATCCTGAAGTGTAATTTTCTAGAAACTTTGTGAGGTGTGGTTGTACCTTGTAATTGTCTATTTTTTGAAGCTCAGCTTCATCACTATTGTGAACTTTGAGCATGCCACAAGATTGTAATTATTATTCAATTTTTTGTCTTAATGTTTAATTTAGGTAGGTGTTCTAGAAGTAGCTGTTCTGAGCTGGGACTGTGAAGATGTGCTGGCATCAGACTTGATCTGGAAGCAAAGTCTCAGTGTGTCCAAACTGATACATTACAGATGCTCTGCAGCAGTCAAAACTATCTAATTCTTTGGATGCCAATATGTTTGATGCCAGTTTCATCTCATTGCCGTAGCTCATGTAGGAAGTGTAAAGGTATCAGTAATATAAAACAGGTCATCTTTCACTGGGATGAGGCAATCTTGGTAGCAACTGAGGAGTATATCACACATTATAAAACACAGATGTCCTTATTGCATCTTCAGAATAGTTCTGGATTCCTGAAGGATATAAAGCCATGAGTGAGTTTATCCTAATAGAGCTTCTGTACAGCTCAAGCCAACACACGAGTGCAGGGCCAAAGGGCTGTACCACTGTGTGTGGCAAATACTAACATGTCTGCATGGCTTCTTGTGAGTCCTGAGTTCAGACCAGCAGGTTCGTTTACCCCAGGTTGGGATTCTTTTAATTAGAGAGCCAAATTTCAGAGAAGCGGAAAAGTTAAGTAGTCGGGACACATGTTCAAGTAGTTAATTTGATATCGAATCATAGAATCACTTAGGTTGGGAAAGACCTTTAAGGTCACTGAGTCCAACCATTAACCTTGCGCTGCTAACTCCAGCATACATTGGTGTTTGTCTACTCATTTGTACTGATAAAGAAAACTTAAATTATACTGTCTGTAGTTCACACAGTATTAAGTCATGCAATCTGAATTACTGACAGTGTAAGTTCTGATGTAAAAAGTTTTCCTTCTCAGGCCTTCTCAGAGTAAAGCAAAGTTTATATCTAAACCAGTTTTGCTACAAGTCTGCTTCCAAATTATCTTTCTCAATGTGTTGTCTTTCAGTTCTTTTCAGTGTGACATCTGGATTTGCAAATAAGTGGAGATAAGTGTTGCTGAGCAGGCATATAGAAAATTTTGGAGCATTTGGAAACCACTTGTTGAATGAGCTTAGTTTAAAAATGGTCTTGACTATGGTGGCCTTGCTCCTGTTTCAAAGAAGGGGAAAATCAGAGTTTCAGCTGTAGTAGACTTTCTACAACTGAAGGTGGCTATTGCTTTGTGCCTGGTAACAGATAAGCCACTTGCAACAAAGCAGTCTGAAAAATCATGACACAAGCAAGTGAAGAATAACTTGTCACTGACATGAACATCTTCCAAGTCAATCAAGAAGTCTTTAATCACATTTGATGCTTCGGCTGAAATAATAAAATGGCAGTTCTGGGAAGAAATCTTGGCAAACTTAAATCAGATGGAGGGAGATGGTTGGTTGAGAAATCTAATAGCTGTCAAAGCAAAGTTGATTCTTTGTGGTAGATTGAGTGTGTGTTAAGTGCTCAACTATATTGCTCAAAGAATGCTTTTTGCCATGAACTTATCTTGAACTGTATTTTTATGTTCCACATTCTTGAGGATATTTAGCTAGAATCCAAGGTTATTTTATTCTTGATTGCTGAAATAATGCTTTTGCTTTCATTGGGTCAGCAAATATTACTGTGAGTGGATTGAGAATTAGATCAGGTGTTCCTTAATGAGTTTAGATGCTGTTAATACTATTTCTGGGAACTGGGAGCTTTTACATGCTCCTGGCCAGTCTGAGGAAGCAGATTTTGTTTACTGCAGTAGATGAGACCACTGACCCCAGACATCTACAGCTGAGAAATGTCTCTAAGACATACTAGTCTTAATTTACTCCCATTGGAACACTCTACTCCTGATGAGATTATTTTTCAAAACATTACTTCATTTTTCAGTAAGCAGGGACTTGACCTGTATAAAGTGTCCTCTAGTTGAAAATGATCCTTCAGTGGCAAAGAGATTTAGAGCTCTGATAGCGAGGTTGTCTGCCCTGTCCTTACAGATAGTCATTGCGATATGATATCCATCACAGTGTGCATGTAGCAAGCTTTGAATTCAAGCTGAAATATGTCACGGAAATGCACAGTCTACCAAAAGCCATCAGTGTCGCTTGTTCCGTGGATTGCTGGGTGTGTTTTTGAGGTGTTTGAAAGCGTTATTTGCTGAACTAGTAGAATGATACCCTCTTGTATAAATTGGTAACGGTCCTATCAAGAACTGCCTGACTTTCATAATCTGGGTCTTTGCCTTCTTTTCCTGTATACATCCTGTACGTATTGAAGCTATTGTACATTCTCCAAGAGCAAGGTCACAGCAGTTACACTTCTTAATAGAAAGATGGCAGTGCTCCTGCTTTCGATTATCTTCTTGTTGAGCTATTCAGATAGGCATTTTGAAAATACATTTCATAAAGTTAAACTGCCAATATGATTTTCCTTTCCCAGTAAACTAATTATACTTGTGTAAAGCTTGAATGAGGATATGCTTTTTTCCCTTGGCAGTCTGTATTTTTGTCATCAAGTTTGTTTTACAAGTATAGCTTTTTCTCTCAAATAGAAACAAAAAAATATAGTAATCAAATCTGAATTCACTTGTGATTTGTGATTCATATTCATGTGCTAATCTTATCTCTTAACAAAGTCAAGTGCACAATTTTAATCCTTTTTTTTCCTCTGTTTCTAGTTGATTTCAGCATTGCTCACCAGGTGGGCATCTTTTTTGTTTAAAACCTTTCCAGTCATGCTGATTGTTGGCAGACTACTTAGGTGTTCCTGGTAGGCAAGTAGTCACCCTGAGGTCAGTTTGTGGCTTCCACCATCAACTGGTAGCTTGATCTAAAAAGGATCCAAGCACTCTGTGTTGCATCTCTATAATTTAGAAGTCTGGTGGTGAAGGCAGTTTCACGCTGTTGAATTTCAGTGTGTTCCTTCCAACAAGCACTCAGCTGCTTGGGTCTGCTCCTTGAGATCTGTGTCAGTCTCTGCTCTGTAGCTGATGCAGCTTATCTGAGAAGGGAACAGGTTCTGAAGCTGTGCAGCCAAAGCTTCTTGTGCCTTGGTCTTCTGGTGGAGTGCAAGGAGGTTGGAAGTGCTGGGTATTTTAGTGCCCTTGGCTCTTTAGCAGCCTACTTTTCCTAATATTTGATTCAAAGTGTCCTGGGGAATAGTGGTTTCAAGTGAACTGACTGGACAACGGTAGTCCTTCTCACGTAAAAGGCTTTCAAGGTTTGCTTTCTTCTGGTTGAGAAACGTCCCAGCACTTTTAAATAACACAACCTTTCTCCTCTGCATACAGCATTCCTTTACAATGAGCAAACAGGATGTGGGAAGGTTGGAGGGAAAACACTATCTTCTTCCTCCCTTGCCAGCTCCCTTTGCAGCCCCCCAAAAGTGGGTGAGGATGAAATAACTTGAGCTTCACTAAATATTTAAGCTGTGTTCTTGTACGCTCCTCATACTTCAGTCATATCAAGCAAGAACTTGTGACTTTTTTCAGGTCACAATTGTATCTGGATTGAGCTATTTAGTTCTATCCTTGTATAGGATGCTTTATCCATGGGGTTAAGCTTGAAATTCATAATTTTCTTAAACTACCCTATTTTTCTGGAAGACCTGTGTGAGGCACAGTTGTTCCCTAGATGTGATGGATGACTCTCTGCTATCACACCAGTGACTGTTACAGAAATTATATCAGTTCTTTAGCTGTATAATAGTGAATAATTGGGTTTCAGCTGGATTCTGCCAAATCTGCTGTACAGTCATCTCGCTGCAACCATTCTGCTCACTGTCCTTGAAAATAAGAAGTGAAGGAAAAAGCCATGTTGAGTTTGTTCTCTGACAAATTTGGCTGCAGTTGGTCAGGAAGTATCAAAGGTACTACAAATATGGTGATGTGAAAATAGTGGTATCAGCTTTGTTTAGTTGATGGGCTAAATTTCTGATCTTCAGTTAACTATTGGATAATTAAGTGTTCTTATAAATGTCATTGTTATTAATTTAGCTCGCAAAGCTACAAATATTAGGGTTCCTTGAACTTTTGCATCGCTTTGAAGATTAAGGTTATCTAACTCAATTCTAAACTAGGTTTGGAATTTTACTTACATTTGCCAAATGAGATGTAATGCTCAAATTGTGTCACACTTCAGCCTGTGGAAAACAGTTAGATGTGATGTGTGAAAATCACTGCTTTACTGACTTCTTCCCTAAAGAGCTTTCTGAAGTAGAGATAAAACTTTGAGACTTTAATATAATTTGGGATACGGCAGAAGTCTTGAACAGCAGAGAGAATAAAAGATCTAAAACATATGGTGTAACACTAAAGTAGAACCAGGTGAAAGCAGTTAAAAATGAAGCAATTCTTTAAGCTTTAAAAATAGTTTGTATTAAAGACAGGCGGTTATAGACAATAAAAGTTGGCCACCAATATATTGGTACATACGCGATTTTTCTGGATACAGAGGAGTTCATAAATCACAGAACACAACAGTAAATGTATTTGGACTTGAATTCATAAGAGATACTTGAGGTCTGAAATAAATATATGGAATAAGGATTCTTTCAGCTTTCCCTAACAGTTACCATCTGAGTGAACCAAGAGTCCCGTGGAGATTTACTGCGTGTTCATCAAACACTGAAGTTACTGTGTAAACCAGGTAAAGATTAGCTGAGGATATAAAATTAAACGAGATCTTGATGGCTGGTAAGTGCTTGTCTAAAGTCAGCTGAAAAAGGTAGGACAGTGAAGAGAAATTCTTAGAGTAGAATATCTAGCACAATTTATTTTTTAGTTGTAAGAGGGGTGGTCTACTGCATAAGACACAGAAATTAGGCCAATCACATTTTTAGCTTTGAAGCAGACCTCTCGTTTTCCAGAACCATTATCTGTGGGCAGCATAGGCAATCTTTAAAAGACTTGTTTTCCATACTCAGTTTTCTGATTTTTAAATACATCAGTATTAGTGAGCAGTTTTGGTTGGAGACACTGTAGTTGTAAACTTTCTGCCTGTGCTGTCTTACCAAAACCGTCGGTTTAGTCCGTATATTCAAAAGTCTGTAAGAGATGGGTTAAAACCTCTTACTTTATTAAGTAGTAAATAATAGTTTTTATAAGGATAAAACCAGCAAACCCAATTGATCCAAACTGTAGGCACCCCACCTTAAACTGTAAATATGAAAAAGAAAAATCCTTGCAAGAGGCTTTTTTTATACCATCTACTCATGAAATTTCTCAGAGTTCCTTTCAGCAGCACATAAGCATAGTCTCCTTTGTTATGCCTTGAATCATGAAAATAAGGTTAAATCAACACTGGAAAGTAATTTAGTTTTTCTACCTCAAGGAGGGATGAAGTTTCTTTAGAGGGATGTTTTACCATAGGTGAGATACATGATGGTTTGAACTTGCTATAGAGAGTATACATTGGACTTCCTTGTACGTGTATCTTTATGATTTTAAGATGATCTGCTTGTGTCTGGATGAACAGGCAGTTTCAGCAACACAAAGCGTTGGCTATGGTGGTCTCATCAGCTTTTGGGTCAGATCACCGCAGAGATGTCGCAGAGCCCCTGGAAACATCTTCAAGCCCCTGGTTGGCTGCATCTGGCAAAGACCTTTATTGAAACTTCTATTTGTTTCTCCTACACTGCCCCCAGACCGCAAGTGCTTTTAGACATATTCAAGAATACATCTTGAACTGAAAATTGGAATTTGCCTTGTTTGAACACTGATATTTCCGTTTAGCTGTTTGCATCTTAATGATTCAGCTAGAGTGGAAATGATGGCAACCAGCCACCATGAGTTTTCCATACTGACTTTTTTTTTTTACAAAAAAAAAAAAAAAGTTTTTAAACCAGAGTTGGCAATTTGCTAATGTGTCTACATTCTTTTTAACCTTAAAAATACGGTGTACTGTAGTAAGTTTTTGGGTTTCATTTCAGCTTGAAGTATAGCTGTGTACTTATGTCCAAGATGTGTTCTACTTGACAAAATACCTTATTAGGGAAAAAAAAAATCTCATTAAAGCCTAACTCCAGAGTAACAGCTCTGTAAGAGTCCTGTTGATGGTGCAGTTGGGTGCCTGTAAGCTTGATACCCATCAGAATGGTATTTCGTACACAGATGTTCAAACTGACTATTTAAAAGCTTAGCATTTGTGAAGTGATGCAAGATCCTTGAAGAGCTCAAAATTTAATTCCATTGCTGATGATAGGGTATTCGTTCTGTAGTTTCAACTTGAAGAAGAGGCAGACTTTCAGCCGTCTATTTTATTTAAAGGCTGACTTGGGATTACTTTTCCCCATCAGAGTAAATGTGAACAAAGCACGCAACCTTTGCCTCTCCTTTTCCTTTTCACAATTCTTCTGGGAGGGTTTAATGAGGGTTAGTGCTCTAGAAACTTTCACATAGTCTACAGCATAAAATAACACCAATGTTGACACTCGAACCACTCCTTTTAGCTGGGATTTCTTCCTTTTCCACCCCTGTTTGCCTGGGCAGTTTACAAGGAAATTAGAGATTCTTCCTCGTAGGCATGCACTAATCTCTGTTCACTGGAGCACACACTTTGATTTGTCGGTCTCACTTGAGTTTCTTACAAGTAGATATATTTGCTTATGGAGATCAGCAGTACTCTTAAGCTTTGACCTGCTTGTACTTGTTTGGTTACTCATTGCCTATCAGCAAAACCTCCTGATGTGTAAATAGGCTGGAACTAAGTTGCCCTATGTACTTCAAAAACCCAGCAATCTTTGTTCTCAGAACAGCTCCTGGTTAGTGGCATCCAGTTATGTTAAACACAGGATTTCAGTGCTAAGAATAGTGTCTGATTTGAACATGAGGTGCCTTTGATGGAAGAGTTTCTTGACCAGCTGTTAATACTGTGTTCTCTTCTGACTTTGCTGGTTTTACTTGGACCAGGTTTAAGCTGAAGAGTTTCTCCAGCAGCTGATGTCTACTTAGGAAGTGTGGCAGAAAATTAATGGGGGATAGGCTGAAATAAAGCTTGATGTTGACTTGTTGGAGTTAAGATTGTAGGTAGAACCCTCCAAGCAGAAGAGACGGGAGAGAGGTAAGGTGGGGTGGTTGAGTTGCTATCTCTATTCTAAGCTCTACTAAAATGAAATAAAATCAGAGATGATTAGAAGTACCTTCTAACTGCTTCTGTGATTTATTTATTTTTTTTTTTACCGTTGCCTGTGAGAAATGACAGTCAAAACTTCTTCTGGTGAGACTGAGAAAACTTGGGTCTTGAATGTCTTAGTGTTGTTAAAAGCTTCATTTGTGCTTTGAGGCTGTAAGGATGATACTGCTCTGGTTCGCTATGGAAGAAACTATTCTGTCATTGTGGTATCACAAGTAGAAGAGTACAGCTTTGGTCCAAAGCAGCATGCCATGAGAAGGGAGGTGAGCTACATGAATAAAAATGTCATGTGTGAGTATGTTTTGCAATTTATTCTGGATTTGTCTCCATGGATTTGCAGTGTGGTACAGCTGGGTAACACTGGTCATCTGACTTCTATCTCGCTGAGTCCTGTAAAACACAACATATTACTCAAAGAAATTAATGAAAACTTTGCATTTGTCACAGTCCTTCAGGATTAAATAAGCAAAACATAAAACTTCCAAAACGAAGGTAAGCTTATAAGATCGAGAAACCTCTTTATATTATCTTAGATCTTAAAGGCATATACTGACCATCTGGTTAAGATCAGTCTGTTGTACAGTTGGATCACTCTTAGTGTTCTCCACCTTCTGAATTCAGAATGGAACTTTTTTAATTTGAGCTTCTTTGGCACAATTGTCATGGGTCCTAAAGCTGCCTTTCCACATGCCTGCCAGCTTCTTACTCCCTTTATCACTGCTAGGCCTTATGTTTTTCCTAGCACAGGCTCTTATCATTGCTGACATGTCTGATGTCTTAAGTGAAGCAAGCATAGCCACAAGTACAGTGGAAAAATGAGGTGCAGAAACAACTCCAAATAGGGTTAACTTGTTATAAGTTACTAAATGTTGTGAGTTTTTTTCCTCGCATCAGGTTAATGCTTTCTGAACTAAGATTGTCTTTATGAGTCACTGTTTAAAATTATTACTGCTGTACACCAGCATGTTCTTTATATATAGAATAGAATGTGTACTGTAAACTCAGGGTGTTCTAGGGCTGTGTTTTAAGAAGTCTACATACTACTGAAAAGTAATATTCCACAGTCATAATGTAAATACCAATGTATTTTTACAAGAGCACACTTTGGACCTCACAGAGCAGGAACTGTTTTGTTCATAATTACTGCCTGTTTGCATGGTAGGTGTATGATTTCCGTATAGCGTGTAAGCATACTGCTCTGAGGACCAGAGCTCAGTGTCTGAGTGTGCTCAGAACTAAGTTCCCACTACTTGAAATCATCTGAGAGAAGTTACCTTCTGGTGATTACACAACAGACACGTGTAGCTTGGGTTTTTTTCCTTCTTTCCACTAAACATATCACGCTTACTTCTTTTTGTCATCTTGGAGTAAGTATCTTTGTTCTGCTTTAAAGGAGCTTAATGATTATTTTTTTTCCCAAACATACCAGCAAGAATGGAAACAAGGAAGGTACATGTTGGAGTAGAACAGGCAGGCGGATGCCATTTTGCATTTTATTGAGTGCTTCGTGACTATAAAAATACTAAAATAGTAGTTTTCAAATGTATTTTTGAGCAACTATAACTAAAACCTTACACAGCAGACTTAACTTTTTGCAGCATGCCAAAGAAAGAGATTTAGCTTACAGTCATGCTTTTCTAAGGAGCAAGCAAGAAGAATTTCATGTAGGGAACCAGCAGTTAAAGTAACGTTCAGTTATACTCAATGAAGCCCTATGTAAAGTGTCGTGGTTCCTCTCAAGTTTATTGCTTGTGACCAGGCTTAATGGGCAAGCAAGATAACACACAAGGAGAGAGGCTTCAAAGTTGGAAATATTTTCCTCTGAGTCATAAACGTGCATACACAAAGACATCCACCGACATTTTTTTTCAAGACTTTTCATGTAAATGATTACGCTATGAAAGCTGACACGAGGATGTATGTAGTTTAGAGTCTTTCAAGATTAATTAGTGGAAGTCAGAGGACAGCAATGTGAATATTTGCAAAGAAGTAGGACCAATGTGATAAATAGAAAAGCTTAATCTTTACCACTTAGAAGAAACTGTGTGCGGGAGATGGTAGTGAGCGCTGTAAACCAGTTTTTGTCACTTTTTTTTCTATGCTGTAGGTATTGAAGAGCTCTGTGTCTAATAATAGAATACATGGTTCCCATTACTAGTGACTTAATGAAATACTATCTTCCAGTGAAACATGGCTTGTGTTCCTAATGGTGCTTTTATTGTCAAGCTTGAGTTAGTTTTATACTGTTAATTTTAAAGCTATCCTTTAAATCTAAATCCTGCTCTATTTGGGCAGTGTAATTGTAGATATTGTAATGAATTCTTTTTGATTTGTATTTTACACTTAGGATAATGTGTCGTGGAATTTTTGTAGCATATGTTCATTTTGAAAGGTTTTATTTTCTTGCATAGGTAACTATTTGGATTTATAGATCTATTAAGCAAGGTGAGCTAGATATGTACTGTTGACAGTGATTTTTATATTCCTCAACTTAAAGTGACCTAGTGAGTTTAAAAGTAGCATAAAACTTGAAGCTGACATCTTAATATTTGATCTGCTGTGATCATGACCTGTTCACCTTTAGTTTTAATGACGCTATATAATTCTCCTTAAATGTTGCAAATGTACTCTATTGCAAGGCTGATTGATGATAAAATACACTTTGTGTAATCAGCCCTCTAGCATGTGTGTTGTTTCTAGTAGATACTGATCTCCTGTATTTGTTATCTTATATTTGAAAGAGACTTTGGTTTCTGATGTAATGTGGGTTTTGTGCAGATAATACGCTCAGCATCTTGATTAGGGGCTGCAGAACATACGGTTCTTGAAAAGGCCAAAGCTCATTTCATCGTGTAGTTCCCATAAACATAAATTTTTAGGTTGTACTAAGATTACCGTATTGACCATGATGACCTTATAACCTCTGGTGGTAAGGAAGAGTCAAAAGACAATCGTAAGAAATGCAGCATACAGACATTACAGCTGTTTGAGAACTGCTTCACTTATGCAAAGATTCCTAGAACATATATATAAAATAATATTCTTTAATTCAAACTGTCAGTTTCAGTACTTCAGGGAGTAAAGTTTTGGTTCTCTGACCTCATGCATCGGTTGAGACACAATATACTGTGCTACTTTCTTATAAGGTATTTAAAAAGGTGAAAAATGCTATGTTAAATAGGAGAAATAAACATTAGGAATATAATATTGGCAAGGCTTGTAGCAGCCTATGATTCTGTAACTGACTTGAGCCTTCGGTACAATGTATGAACCTTGTTGAAAGGAAGGGAATCACTTATATTCTCTGTTCAGGTGTGCAGGATTAGCCTGCAAATGTCTGTGTGAAGAGACTTGTGCTTTTTCACTCACAAAATAACAATCAAAAGAGAACACCTTTCTTAAAAGATTATTTCCATTTGGAAATGAGCTAGTCAAGTGCCAGTGGCTGAATATAAAGGAATAACATGGGATCTGGTGTTACGCTGTATGCTTCTTAAACCATGCTTCACTTCATGAGAGGAATGTTGCAGCACTGGAAGGGTCATAAAACATCTTTTAAAAAACTAAAATACTTTGGAAAATATAATACATTAGCTGCATTTTGACAGTTTTGAAAAGACTGGTTGACTGGAGCTGCAGAGGGTTCCTAAGTACATCCTGTGGAACGGGTTCCTGTGAAAAGTCAGCAGGGTTTTTAAACCTTTACCTTCTCAGAAAAGGAGTGTGGCTTTTTAAAGCTTACTTAAGCAACTGAATAATTTCACCTTAAATGTGTCTTTTCTTTTTTCTTTCCCATCAGATTTCCTTTATATCCAAAAGGAGGGGAGAAGCTTCAGTTTGAATATGGAGTCTATCTTCTCAACAAAAATATAGCACAGGTTGGTACACTGAGATTGGTTTTTTTTATGAGTTTCTCCTATCTGCTGTCACTATGGCATGAGTGTGTGTCTACTGTCTTGTGCTGCTTTTCTCTATGGCAAACATCTATGAACTAGAGAAGGCGTTCTTCATATCATTGTCTTCACTTACTGCTTTGTGCTTGAGACTTTCTCGTGGTGCTTGGAGGAGGACTTGCCACCTAATAAGGAATCTTTTCCTTTTCAAATAAATACTGTGAGTCTGTACACAGTTTTGAAAATTGTGAATGGCTTCTGTTATTTTTATTCTGTCATATCTGAAGATCCATATGTGTCATTCTCACTAATGTGTCTCTAATTTTGCTGTATTATTTCTTTAACTAGCGTTCTATAACCCTACGCTTATCATGAGAAAACGCAACAAGCTGGAAAATCATAAGTCTTGCCAATGGATGCCTTTATATATATGATAGAAAGTCCTCTAAGCTTTTTTACTTCCTTGCTCTTACGGATTTTAAATAGTATCCTTTACTTTGGCAAATGCATGAGAAATTGTTTTAACTTCTGCAAATTTACAAACGTTATTTGAGATGGTAGCGATACCTGCTGCTAACACATTTGGTATGGAATTCAGAAAATGATCAAAAAGCCGGTCTGAAAGGGGTCTGAGGAGACCATGTAGACTGTTGCATGTTCCTAGAGCAGGGTCAGCTGCTCTTACATCATCCCTGGAGAAAAGCCTGTGGTCTTAGTAGTCTCTTCCAGCGATTGGCTGTCTTGACCATTAATGTCTCTTCTGACATCTAATCCAAATCTGTCTAGCTTCTGGTTAACTACATAATCACTTATAATAATGTGTTCATTTAATTCTCTTCATCTTTGCAAGCTTTTATGCATTGAAAGTCAGCTTCTCTTTTTTTAAAGTGTTATCTCGTGGGTCATGTCTCTTAATTTCTGAGCATGCTTGTTGTCTCCTATTCTCCATCTGAATCCACATCTTCATTGAAGTGCAGTGCCCAAAGCTGGATACACTGTGCAACTGGTGCTTTCAAAGCCTTGAATAGGGTGGGAGAAATGTTTCACAGGTCTTGTCATTTTTTCACTTCATTCTGTTCTCATAGACTAGCAGCCTAAACCAGTGAACTTCATGATTCAGTGCAACCAGCAATCCCAAGTCTTTTCTGCACAGCAACAAAATAGCCCATTCTGAATTTGTGCAAGTGACTTATTTAATTCATGTTTTACATGCTGTACCTTGGATGCATCCTTAAAGATGTGCCTTTTTGTTCTTAATCATGTTTCTGATTTGGTTACGTAATTCTAGAAGATGGGGAAAGGTAGGTTGAGAACTCAATCTCAGCTTTGTGCTCTCTGCATCTGAGCCTGTTCTCTATCCAGCTCACCTGATTACAATACTGAATAGAACTAGGCTAAAGCCTAGACGCAAGTGGAGCCCTGCTTCACCAGTACTTCCATTTACACCGGTACTTCCATTTACACCAGTAAACCACTGCTTAACTACACCCAAAGAGCACTTACTTGCTCTGTATTCATTCGTACTCCATCAGTATCCCATTTCCACAGCATGATTGTGAGCATATTGCACCATGAAATGCCAAGAGATTTATTTAAATTCCAACAGAAATATGACATTTCGGTTTCTAACCTGTTTGTAAAGCTTGAAATTGGATTGGTCTGACAGTTTTATCCTTGAAAAATCTGATTATTTTTTTTTTATATATACTTAGTTTCTAGTTGTTGAGTTTGTTTTTTTGCTAGTTCTCTCTTCCTCCAGTTTCCCCCCATTCTCTGCCCCAAATCAAAGTAAAGCTTCTGGGTCTTTTTATGTTGTTTGTTTTTTAAGCTTGGATTGCATTTACCATTTTCAACTTCTGGTATCTTGCCCATGCTTTAGTGTATTTTGGAAGATAACCTCCAATGGCTCTGAAATTACTTAAAGGCTAAAATATCTGAAGATGAAGTTAATCAAGTCCTGCTAATCTTGGAAATTCACTTACCCAAGCTGTTAATATAACTTAGACTGTGACTCTTTGTTGCTGGTATTAATAATGGCAGCCAGCTGTTCACACTTGACTTTCATAGGGAAGACTAGAGAGAAAAAAGGATTAAATACTCTTTCCTTCAAATGCTTTGATAGCTTTCTCTCTCCATTACTATCAAATCAATCCTTTCCTTAATCTCTAGGTATATAAATACATTAGTTCATGCTGTTGTGATGCTGCGTGCTTTGATTTTTCAGCCTTTCATGGCTCCCTCCCCCCCATTCTGGAGTTTGCTGTTCAGTTTTGTGATGCTCTGTGCTTCTTTCTCGATCGAAATTATGAACTCTTCATTGAGCCCAAGTTGGTAGCCTTTCTGTTATTTCTTGTAGTATGGATTAGTTGGCACTTGTGCCTGTAGTGTATTTTTTTTATAGGAACTGTCACCACTTCACTTGTTTTCCTGTTTTTCTCTTTGACTTGTTTCCTCTGAGTCGTTACCACTGTTGAACCTACGAAATATCTCATTCTGACTTTGTGCTTGTCCTATTTCTAAAGGACTACACACAGTTGAACACATGTTGCCTTCCAAGTCCTTGCAGTTGATTTCTGAAATCACTGGCATGTGTTTAAACTCATAAAAGTAAATGAAGGCTTTAAATACGTATTTGTATTAGAAAAAGTTTCCAAATTTACATGGGGACATTGGTACAAGCTAGAGTAGTCCATGGCCAAACTTTGAAGTGATTTGTACACCACCAGTGGTTTACATGTTAATGCTTGAGTTTGTATGCTGTTGAATATAAAAACATAATAAAAGTAAATCAGAATTTTGGAGGGGGCTTCTACTACTTATTTAATCAGGAAAGTGTTACTGAAGTCCATATAAACTGTTGTAGTCACCTTTGTTTTGATATCCTTGGTCAAATATTGCAGCTTTTTATAGTTCTGCCAAGGGCAAATTCCATTGTGAAAGCAGCCTGAAAGCAGAACAGGTAGATAACATGCAGAAACACATTACAAAAGCTCTGTCCTCAGGGGTTGACTTGATCTAGAAACTTGAGATTGTTTGAATCCTTTGTGTGTTCCTTTGGAGGGTGGAACTGTTGAATTTAAGTAGCTTTTAGAGGATCTCAAGGCTGCTTCAAGAAAAATTTCCAGAAATGCTTAGTTCATCTGAATATGTGGAAATAATTAAGTTTGGATGAAGAGTGAGCAGCTGCCTCTTCCTTATCTCTAGACCATCACAACCCGTGAGGGAATCCTTCTGAGGCCCAAAGGTGTTGGCCTTATTTCAAGGAGCCCATCCTGCAAATTGTTATTTTGTTGTTGATAAATGCGGATCAGGTGTTTAATTCTCTCTGGCTGCTGTGGGAACATCAGAGGTGTCTGCAAGGAGCAGTGCTGACTCTACTAGAGTGTGAAGAGAAGAGCTTGGGTCTCCATCCATCCCCTTACTCAAATCATTCATGCAAGTCTTGATTACTGTGAGAGAGGAGCAAAGAGCCCAGAAAAAGTTGCATCAACTTAAAAAAAAATGCTTGAAAGGATTTGTAAAAGCTTCTCTGGCTTCTCAAATTTATTTAATTTTTTTTTATTTTTTCCTTTCACGATTACCTGAAGCTCTGTCGACAAGGAGAAACATGAGTGGGAAAGAAGTGGGCCCGGGTTGATATTAAGTAAAATTATTGAAATCAAAACTTCTAGAGATAAAGTGGTACTGTTTTGTAAAACAGCGGGATAATA
Source organism: Mesitornis unicolor (assembly GCF_000695765.1). NCBI lineage: Eukaryota > Metazoa > Chordata > Aves > Mesitornithiformes > Mesitornithidae > Mesitornis > Mesitornis unicolor. Next base: position 73,709 of record NW_010192799.1, on the reverse strand, counting down.
ACAATGAAAACCACATCTTGCACTCGAGGGAATTCAGCTGGAATTAGAAGCAGCTCAGTGCTAGCTTAGGAGAGCATTTATTTGGAGGAACTTGCTTTGCTGTTACATTCCGAAGTCAAAACAATGTGTGTTAATTCCGAGAGTTCATAATAACTTCCATCTGTACGTGAGCACAAATTGTTTCAATCCCCATATTTTCTGTTTGTAAAATTGAATCCCTCACGAAGTTCACAGAGCAGCTTTTTATGTTGGATAATGTTAGGTAAGACTGTAAATTTCCAGTTAAGATTTCGTCTGTCTGACCCTAATGAACATGCAAATGTGTTGGGTTTTTTCAAAGGGTAATGAGTGACTTATGTCTAATAATATCAACAACAACAACAAAAAATCACTGTCATTCCAGAGCATTGTCAAAGGTGAAGCACAATCCATTTGCTAAAAACAGGAGTGAGTTGCTCAGGTCTCAAAAGCATTAGACACTGGCAGAGATCAGTCAGTAGGTATCTGGCCCCACAAGCTCTGCAACTGCAAAGTTATAGATGTCTGTGGAGTATCTGAGGAAGATGAGGCCTTAGTAGGAAAATGAAATAAACTCTTGCATTGATTTTCAGAGTAGAGGAGTTGAGATTACACCATGAAAACCTCCTGTTATAGTGAATGAGTATTAGGCACTCACTGGAGTGCTGCGAGATTTTTTTTTGTGGGCGATAAGCAAGCGCACAGCATGAGCAAGCTGGTGTCTCCAAACATAATGTGTGTGGCACACAGCTCAGCTAGGGCATAGACATGGACCATGCTAAGCTGAGCTCTTGCAACTCCTTGAGCAGTGGTCTTGCTACTCCAGGTGTTTTCCTCTTATCTCTTTATTTTATTTATTTATTTATTTTTTAAAATCTTAGTGTGGCAGGGTGAGAGTTCAGTGGCTTTGAGTTTCAAATCTGAGTCCTGTAGAAAGAAAGCAGCTTTACTGCTGTTTACTGCCTGGTTTTGCGATCTCTTTCCTTCTATCCGAGAGCTTTGATTGCTTGGATCTTACTCCAGGGTAGGTTCTTCATAAGAAGAGATGATCTTATTTTAGTGACCATCCTTCTTGAAGTGAATCCTTAGCATGCACAGTGTTGCTCCTGGAGAATACCTGGCCCAAAGTTGTGTACAAGATGATATTACATGGTTTCTTTCCCATATTGGTTATTATTTCTAACCCATATATGTATGATGTGTAGCCATTGAAGAGAACATGACCATCTTGTTTATGAAACTTCCAATTCCTGTAGGTATTCAAGGAGTTGTCTCTTGCACAATACTTGGCAGTCACTAGTCCTCATCCAGTTGGAAGGTTGCTTGGAGAAGAAATAATTGCTTTATAGCTGTAGAGCTGGTTTCTTCTGGTCCTGGTCAGAAGTGGATTTACTGTAGCTATTTTCTTGTCCAGGCCAATCAACTTATTTGTAACTCTGAGTATCAAATGATGTTTTGTATTTCAGTGGGCCACTGAAAGAGGTGGAAGTTAATTTGTCTCTTGAACTTCTGGATTTCTTACACTGACTCTCAGCCCAGCGTCCCTGTAGAACCGTAGGCCAGAACTATGATCACAGCGAGACCCCTTTGAGTCTTCTTGCTGCTGTGACCTTGGGCACTATCTCCATCTGGCTTTAGTGGATATGGCCAGTGGTGGTATTCTGTCCTTGCCTAAAGTACTGGCTCTTGAAAGGAGATGTGCAAAATTGGGTATCAAATAAATTTGGGCTGTTCTACTACTCTCCCTAGGGTTAAGCTAAGGACTGAATGTGTCTGCTCTTACCCAGTTCATCACTGGTGTGTGTCAGGGAGGCTCTGCGGTTGTGATGCAAGTCAGAGGACACTTTCCCAGGCATCACTTCCAGGCTTTGGGGAATATTTTTGTTACACTGCATGAGTTAAGGGGTTTTTTTTTTCTGTTCGTGTTGAATGTGTGCTCACAATCGCCTCACAAGGCAAAGCTTCTCTTCTCATCCAGCCTTGATTTGTTTTGTCAGGCAACTGTTGAGTGGTGTTAGTCTGATATTCCTGTTCACATTGGCATGATTTGCTCAGCCCTGGCCAAAGAATAGTTCTGCTTTCATCTGACAGTCGTTAGCAACAGATGAACCTTGCTATTTGACACAAAAAAAAATCACTCAAACAGTCTTTTGTCAGCTCCCCCAAGGATGTTTGTTTTCACATCAATGCAGTACAGATCCAAGCAAGGAACTTTGTGTCTAACTCTCCTTTCATGTGTCCAGAGTCACTGTGTCCACATGGTGGCAGACAACATTTACGTACTTTGTGTAACCTGCTGGAGCAGCCAATGCTGCTCTCGTGGGAATGATGCTTTTTTGGTTCAGTTGCTTGTCTAATGCACGAGGTAACTAATGTTCACAGAAGCATGAAAGAAAAGCAAAATACTTCTTGACGTATTTTAGTTGCAGTCTAAGTTATATATTTCTAAGTAGCTGCATGGAATGAAAGTCAAATGCTTATGTACTAGTGCCGTGTGTAAGAAACTGGACTGAAATTCAGCTCTTAAATGTGAAAGGAGGCAAGATGTCCATCCTGGCTCTATTAGACTATCTAAGATGTAAGAAAATCAACTTTATAATAGAAACTATTAAACTTTTCCATGGGAAGTTGAACGGCAAAAATGTTAGGACTAGAAATTTGTTTTGGCAATAAACACAACCGAGCAGAAGTGTCTTTAAGAGTTCTGTGGGTATCGGCGTAGATGCAGTGGTTATGACCCTTTGAGTGTAGGATACTGTGACTTGCACACCACATCTTTTATGAGGCCCCTAAACTAAGATCATAAAATGTACAGTTGAGAAAAAAATGCACTGTCTGAATTTGTGGCCAGTTTAACTGCACAGGGAAAAGTGTTCTTGAAAGAGCACAGGTTGAAGCCAGAGTCGAGTCCTCATCTTGTAAAGTGCCAAGCATTCATTTTAATGTTAAGAGGAAGGGACTGCACCTGAAAAACCACAAAGTACCTTCTCCAGCTGCATAGAGCCACAAGTTTTAAGAGAAGGTTTCATTCCTGAAAGTCTCCTATGATAGCAATGGGCTGATGCCTAGCCAGATCATTTAGAATTGGGGAATTTACATATGTTTTTTGCAAGCTTGTTGGAAGGTTTTATTTTTTTTTCCTTTCCTATCACCCATGCCAAGATAAAATAAGTTGAAATGAGACTGAATTAGCTGTAACAACAGTTACCCTTTTATTCAGATGGAAGCCTGCCTATCCTTGCCCACAGGTGATCTGTGCTGGTCAGAAAAGGCCAATGTGAACTTGGGGATGACCAGATCTTGGCTCTTCAACCTGTGCTGGTCACCGCATCTGCAGCTCCATCGTGGGCAGCGCTGGGGGCTGTGCCTCTTGCTCTGCTTGCAGGGTATGGAGCAGACGAGGTGGGGTGAGCAACATGGTTGGGTGGAATAGGAGAGGTGGCACCACTGGCTGTGCCTAGAGTCACTTCCCCAAAATAATTTTGAGGTCTGCCCCCTGCAAGCATGCTCTGTGTGTTAGGTCACTTGTGTACTGTGTAGCTGTCATCATCTTTGTGCTTTAACTTTTCAGCCTTCTAAGTAGTTTTTTTCTTTTTTCTATGTGTTTAAAATAGAACCAAAATTTAGTAATCAAAAGGAAAATGGATCCCTGATACAGTTAAGCTGACATAAACACGTGTGATTTGCCAAGTTAAACTGCTTTGTGGTATGTATAAGCACTGCATTTTGAAATTAGAAGAGATAGGAAAGTGGGAAGTCTGTTATCAAGCCATGGCACAACGTGTTAGTGTAGGAAAAAGATGTAGTGTATAATTTTTCCTAACGAGTAGGGTGTGTGCTCTGGAGACAAAGCTTGACTTTCAGATAAAGTGCTAACACCTGTGGAATTCATGAGCCTCATTTGTGAGCTTCTCTTTTCCTTCAGGAGCCTTCTTGCTTTCTGCCATGTTGCCATCTCTTAATGGACAGAAATAGCATGCTAAAATGCATATAGTTTCCTGAAATCTCACTTGTTTTAATACTAATACATAAAAATTACTTTTAGCTGTCACTAGCAAGTGACAAGCTGTGACTTATTCTTTGCTGAGCTGCTGTTATTTTCATTTCTCCATCCACCCACATTCTTTTTTTCCTCTGTTGTGTAGTTTAATAGATACGTTTGGTGCTCCATGAGGCAGGGTTTGTCTCGTACTTCTATGCATAGGATTTGGCACATCAGGGCACAAATCCTGTTTTGAAAGCTTTGGATATGACAGCTACTTAATTATCCATAAATGTCTTTCAGGCTTATTATAGACTGTGGTTGAAGTGTAGAGCAAGTTGTTCTCCAACAAAAGGAATAAAAGTGTCTGATATGTATTGACTCATTGACTTTTAGATCAGTCCAGAATGCTTGGAAATCCAGAGCTTGAAAGTATTTTGTTTTCAAGAGAGTGGAAATACTGAAGGGGATATTGTATCTTTCTTTGCTGGCCTTGTGCATAATTCATGTGAATATTTTTGAGTTAATATTGTGTAAATATTAAAAATAAGCTCTGGTTCATTTCAGCAAATATAAGTTGCTAGTTGCTTTCAGGGAGGTCATTACTGAATAGTTCTTGATTTAATGCTCCCTGATTTCACTTTTTTAGTTTGAAATATTCTCCGTCATATGAGAAAAGATTACCAATATTGAGCTGTCTTAGAGCCATTTGGTGTTCACTGAGTGATGTTTTCTTCCTGATAGGAAACAAGTCTTACACAGGTTAAACTATTGACTCTATATTCCTTGAACTGAGAGGTTTTCCTATTTGATTCAAAATCTAATCTTGTTTAGAAGTCAATCTCCTTTGCCCACTAAAAGTAGTGTAAGGGGAAGCAGTTCAACTTAGGTGAAACATGGGGCTGGGAGCTGAGAATCCCCAAATTCTTCCTACATTCAGGCTCTGTGGCATGGGCTGAATCACTTGCTCTTTGAGTAATGCTTTCTCAAAGCGAGCCTTTTCACTTGAAGGAGCAGATTTCACAACGCTGGACGAATGCTTTAGAAAAACTGCCTAAAGCTCAGTTTTACCCATTTTAAAACTAGGGCTTTTCCAACATACCATGAAAGAACAAGTAGCTGAGAAGACTTTGTGTTTGCATTACCTGATGGAGTGCATCGTTTGTGCACACTGAAATAACTCTGCAGATTCCTTTTATGCAACATCTTAAGGTACAAGGTAAAGCTGAGCTGATGCCAAATGGGAAGATTGCCTGGTTTTGGAGTGGATTTATCAAAATGTGAAGGTAATGAATAAATGTAGGAGGGGAGTAGGACCACGTGCAAACTTCCAAAACTTTGTATGGATACTTCATTGTATTGCTCTGAACTGTCATTGAGTGATCATAAATACTTTGGGTTGGAAGAACCCTTTAAAGGTCATCCAGTCCAACCCCCCCCTGCAATGAGCAAGGACATCTACCACTAGATCCGGTTGCTCAAAGTCCCATTCAACCTGACCTTGAATGTTTCGAGGGATGGGGCATCTACCACCTCTCTGGGCAACCTGTGCCAGTCAGTGTCTCACCACCCTCATTGTAAGGAAGATCTTCCTTATATCTAGTCTGAAACCTTATCACTAGCAGTGACAAGTTCACAGTCCTGGGTGTGTATGTTCATCTGCCACCTGAGCTGATGAAATAACCCCGATGCAGATCCAGATGCCTGGCTGGTGAGTTTGGGCTTTGTGCTATATTCACACTGATTTCCAGCCAGGACAAGGCAGGTGAGTTCACTGTACCTACCTGTGCGCTCTGAAGACTATTGCCCTCTTAGTGTATATAGGTTAGAAAGCAGACTTCAGGTGTTGGATGAGGCTTTGAGCAGCCTGAGCTAGTGGGAGGTGTCCCTGCCCATGACAGGGGTTGGACTGGATGAGCTTTTTTAAGGTTCTTTCCAACCCAAACCATTCTGTGACTCTTGTGTTCTTGTGCAGTGCAAAATTACACTTGGGCACCTAAATGCATAAAGAAACTATCAGGTTTAAGATGTAGGTACAAAATGTTACTTTCTCCTTCTGGCTTTTGCACATCTGACCTTCTGTTCTGTGCCTGATGTAATGATTTTTTAATACAAAAGCTCAGGATGAATGAGGTCATAGGAAGTAAGTGTACCCGTGCCTTATAATCCAATAAACATCACTTTGTGATACCGAGGCGTTTTAAGAAGTTCTGACCTGAACCTGGAAAGGTTATGCTGTATAGTTTCATCTCATCAAGCTATAATGCAGCAAGACTACAGCCGAATGGTAAAGATGGTTTTAGTTATTTGAATGCCTCACTGGGGAAGGAGGGAAGCTTTTTTGAGGCCAGTAACTGCTCTATCTTCTAAATTGCTTTTTTTAAATGTTCTTTCTGTAAAATGGTCATGGTATACGAGAGGCACCTTTATGGGCAAGGGGGCCCATGTATTTTATTTTTATAACGAGCCCACTAACCACCAAATTTTACAGGAATAGTTTACTCATGTAAGTGGCTGTTTCCCCCAGCCTGCCTTTGACAGTGGTTTCTCATATCCTTACTGGGACAAAAGGCTCGACCCATGGAGGCTGTCGTTTGGGACCTCTCTGGAGAGATATTGTGTTTACTCTCAGGAAAGGCTTCACGAATACGAGCGAGAGAGTCCTGGAGGAAACGCAGCTTTTGGCTCATCTAAATGTTTAGTTCTACAGTGTGTTCTGCATGCACTCCAACACGTACTCCTATTTCCGTATTTTCTTGTGGTCTATCTCCAATAAACGCTATTGCTGTGAAACCAAAATCCAGTATTAAACATTGCCTATTATCACATTTCAGTTTTAAATATTAGAAGAAAACTACTTCATAAATGTTTGGCAGAATATTAAAAGTTGCTGAACATTAGCATCCGGGCTGCTGCTGTGTTTGAATAATGATCAGACTTTGTATTCTGGTGGATGTGAGGGGAAGAAGCAGATTAATATAATTCTAAGGCAAATCAAAGAAGGCAGAAGGGAATTAGATCTGTTATCAGATGATAATATAGTTTCCGTGATCACTGCTGGGTCAGTTGTGTACTTCGATTTCATGCATGAATTTCCCCTGCCTTTTAAATGGAAGTGAATTAAAATTCTTCAATCTGAGCAGAGAGGAGGCTGTTCTTGGGTTGGAAGGCCCAGTGGCTGTGAAGAAGTTACTGTATGAATTCAGTGAAGTTTAAGAACTGAGTCAGAGCTCCATGTTCACCTAAGGTGTGCAAGCACTTAGCTTTGATTGCTGTCTATATGCCTTATTTGTTATCGCTAAATCAAAATTGTGATGGGAGTGCTTTAAGATGGCTTTAATGAAGGCTTTTTTAAGCATGCTGGCTCAGCTTTAAGGAGCTTTAGAGCCTGTGCCCAGTGGATTAATGAAGGACATGGATTTTCAAGGATGTTGACGTAACTTGTTTTTCTTGTTAGTTTAGTACTCTTAGAAGAATTGCAAAGTAAACATCTGCTTTTCAGAGTGGACCTCTGAGCAGCGCTAAAATCCACTTGGGAGAGGAAGGCAGGCGCTGGCATATCACCATACAAGTCAGCGTTTCCATAAAAATAGCCGTGTATTTGAGCAGTTCCTCTTATTTGGATGAGGGATGTCACTACTGTGACAGTCTTCTCAACCCTGCTTTCAGAAGGAGCAAACAGGACTTGAAGACTCGTTATTATCACAGTGCTTGCTCTATTGCTTTTCTCTCTCCTACTTATCCAAGAAGCTGGAGGTAAAAAAGCACCTTGGTTAGATTTACTTCCAAACTGTGATAGATGTATACTGACAGTCCTTTAAATATGAAAAATAAAAATGAATTTCAAATGTTTAGTTTTGAGAGACGCTATCTAAAAAGCTAATTGATACCAGAATGTGTTTCCCTAATGTTGCAGCTTAAGGGTTTTTCAGTAAGCCCACAGAGCTGTTCAGAGCTAGAACAACTGGCTAGATTTAGTAAAACAAAGGCTAGCAACATGTTAAGAGTGCAAATAATCGAAAATGTTATAATTTCCCCCAAAAGGTATAAACACACACAACTGTTTATATAGCAGCAGGCATTATTTCACTGATCCCCCAAGGTTGTTTATATAGCAACAGGCATTATAACAACACTTTCTGTTTTCATTATTGCAGTGCTTAGTCATCTGAATCCCAGCCAGTGCTCCTTCATACTCTGAAAAGTCATCCAGGATCTTGTAAAACAATTAACGATGTCATTTTATTAAAACTTGCATTCTATATTTCTGTCCCAGCGTTCGACATCCTCTGAAAACCTTATGTAAATGCTTGGCTTCTCCCCAATCCTGCAAACTTGATTGAAAGAACACTTTTGCTTCTATTTTTGTTTGTGGCTTTTCACATTTGTGGAGCAGATGGCCTCTTTCAAATGCTTGATGCTATCAAGAAAATCTCCTTATTGAACTGAAAAGAATTCGAAATTGCTCTTCACTGCCTTAACAGTATGTGAGCTTGCATAGTATAGTAGTGGGTTAAGTCCACCTCTTGTATAGGTACGGACAGTGATGTAACATCAAGGACCAGTTGCCTGCAGCAGAGACTAAAGGAAGCACAAAAATGCTGGAGGTTTCAGTGTAGTCTCGAGTATTATGCATAGCATGTACCAAAGTGGCTGGAATTTTGAACTTTATTAACATCATCTGAGTTGTAAAACTGCTTCCACATGTCTTAGGACAAGATGGATATGGCTGAGGAAACAGTATGGTAAATGATGAACAGATGAGTTCAGAGTTGGAGTCATTCTGTGCTCCCAAAAAAGGATATTCCAGTCCAGGTACTCTGTGGTTTCTGGCTGGAAGTAAATGTATATCCTTGTATACCATCAGTCATTGAACACTGTTGCAGGAATTAGTAAAGGAAATGGACTATTCTTCTTTGCATGAAAATGCAGGATATCGTTATTTTTCTGAAGAGGCAGCCTCTTAGTGGTAAAAGCCCTAATTTTGATCTTGGGTGCAATTTGATACTACCCAGAAATAGAAAGATAGCTAATTGGTTTCTTTTAAAGCCGACTTATTTGAAAAACTTTAATACTTCTAGTGCTGCTAATGTTCTAGGAGACTAACTGAACTTTGCAGGTTTGTATTTTAATTAGTTAACAAATGAGGTAGCTACATGTGTCATGATTTGGTGAATGAATGTTTTATTGTGAAATTATTACCTTTAGGAAGGTGGTGACCTTTTATGTTGTCTGACATGATTTTAGTTAAATATACTTGTCTGGTTGATAAAATACATTACCTGGGAGCTGCTTGGATGGCAGGAGGGGTTTAGAGATGCTCAGGAAGGAGCTGATTCACTGCTGAGGACAGACAACGTCCTTCCAGTAGAAGCTGAAATGGTTGCACAGAAGGAAATACAGGTAGAAACTGGAGCAACTGAATACTTTAATTTGTTTTTAACCTCTTCCTAGAGACTCTAAACCAATTATGCCCGACTTGTTACGAGTTAACTTTAATTTGTTTGTCATGCCTCCTCACCTATGGCTGAAACTGTGGATGTGTCACTGGAACAATTTTCTTTGTCTTTGTTGGAATTAAGTGTTTAAACATTTTGTTAGCAAGCTAATACAAATTTTAAGAATAAAATACCTTTCACTCTGAGAACCATTTAAGTGCAGCTTACATCAACATTTATGGCTTTCTGTGATGTTGGAATAAATAGCAAGTATAATATAAAATACCCACTAGTGTGACAGGCTTGTCTTTTATAGAGGTAAACTTGACCTTAATATAAATTTGACCTCCTTTTTCTTCAGAATTGTCTGTACAGGTATTTTCTGAAATTATCTTAGGACAAATAAAAACCCCCCAGATTTTACAAAATCAGTCTAGACAGTTGCCTACTGACAGTTATAAATACTGCCTGTCCTTTTCACAAAGTCTTTTTGTAATGCTGAGATTCTTGTAGTGTCCGAAATTTGGGGTACAAGTCTTCTGAGAAAGGAATCAAATTGGATGAATCTAGAGTTCTCTAAAATCTTGTAAAAACATGAATATGTCCTTTTTTAGTTACATTTGAGTAGCCACTCCTTTGCACCTAGTTAAATAACTTTGAATGATGTCAGTTTAACATAGAAGCCGGTGTAACAAAGGAGAGTAAATTGTTGAAACCTCCTTGAGATGAGTCAAAGGAATTAATCTGTGTAATTGAAAGAAATTACAAAGTGAGATTTCTTTTTTCCTTAATTGTCAGTACCCTTAAGTTCTTCTGTCTTGAACTATTCATAAAATTTGGTGTATCTAATCTGCTACATCTTGTTTCTGTGGACTAAGAGTTGCTGGTAACTACTATGAGAGCAGGCTCCTGTCTGAGGTGTCTGATGTTTTTAGCTTATTTGTTTCCCAATTCACATTTACTATGTGTTTTTATTCAATCAGTAACATTTCACACTGCACTTGGGAAAACTGTGTTCTATATATGAGCTAAATATTTGTATGGAAATGGCAATTAATATTTTATTACTTGAACATCATTAATGATTTGCTCACAGTCCCATGGAGAATACACAGTCATAAATGTGAACACAAATCTTGGACACTTGTTCACTCAAATTAAACCAGGCACGTTTTCTTTGGATGGCCGGGTCTGTAATATCCTGAAGGAACAATCTCATCTTTAAATAAAATGCTGCTTTTGCATTTCCTTTGGAAACTTAGTGTGAGGTGGGTAGACATGGGTGATGCTTGAACTGTTGAAATGTGAACTCAGAACCAAGACAGCACACGGTCACCTCTTTCTGCTTTTGTTTTCCTTCCCAGACATCATGTTTCACTGCCCTCCTTCCTGCCTTTTTTCTTTTTACATCTTCCATAACATTGAGCTCTATCTTTAATTCCTTCTAATGCTCATTGACAAAGCAGCTGACTTCTCACTATATTTTTCTCTTTTTAAATTTGATTTTGATGTTAAAGGGTGCTTCTATGAATCCTGCTGTAACAGCTCACAGGCAATGGTGCTGTTACTGTTGCTTAGTGGCTTACTGTTTATTGGATGAGGTGGAGTAACTGTCTGTGGATGTGGCTCTTAAAAATCGGCTGTTAAAAATATTAAGGTTAAGGAAAGGTGTATAAGAAATACTTTACCCTTTGGGGAAAAAAAAGGAAGTCTTTACTAATGATGCAGCAATGGCAGAGGGTAAGAGTAGGAGGAAGAGGAGTTCTGCTTTTTTAAGTAAAAGAGAAATCACATTTTTTCTTCCTCCCTGCTCCTGTTTACTGCGTGCTATACATGTAGTGGAATCTCTACTCAGTAAAGGTAGATTTCTTTTTTGGGGTGTGTGAGACTACTACAGATCACTGTGAAGTAGGAGTTAACCTTGTTGCATTAATGGGGAGGTAATTTTGGAACAGGACTAAAACCTGGGAAGCAACTCATGGTTCCGATGCTTCAACAGATTTTCTTTTGATGTTTTTTTATTTTATTTTTTTTCTGTCCTTAGAAGGCACATGAGTTTTTCAGTAGTTTCTGGGATTACTTTTGTAGATTTGTTTTGTAACTTCATTATTGTGAGCTTGTATCGATACAGACACATATGGTAATAGTGCTTTGTTTTTAAGCTGTTACAAAGCCGAAATAGAATGCAGTTTCTAAAAGTTAAATCATAATTTTTTTCTAAAGGCTTCACAAAACTTGCATGTTAACTTTACTTACTATGTATCTCTCCTGTTTGCAATATGAAATTGTGTTTTAGCAGAAACTGGTTTTGCTCATGTTTCGGTACAAGAATTTCGCGTGCATTCCTCTGACCTTGGCTGCTGGACATAGATCCCTTAATCCAATTCTTTTCATGCTCTGAAACCTTAGAATTTAAGGATGACTGTAAAAAGAGGTATTCTATGAACATTTGATTGTAGTAGGAAGAACAAATGTAATTGTTTTGATTTTGTTTTCTTTTTTTTATTTCTTTTGCCCGAGGCTAGTTCTTTGGTTAACCAAATCCACTGTAATCCCATCAGGAGAATGTGGTGATCGTTTTGTAATTTATATTGTATGGTTATCTTAATCCACGTTCTGTCATTGTAGCAGAAAACATGAATCCAAGCCCACCATATGACTTGGCTGTGTCCATATGGAAATAATAAACTGTAATAAATGGCCTCCTGTTGTACAAGCAGTACCGAGGATGATTTTCTTCCAAAGCAATTTTTCTTTTTAAAACTCGGACGTGGATAGAAATAATTCCCAAATTCAAGAGTCTTTTCTGTGAAAATGTGGCCCATAGTTTGGGAGAAGTCAGAATTCTTTCTAACCTTTTTCTATACCCTGCTTTCATGAATTATTGAAACACATGTGTAATTCTAAAAAAAATAATTGAACTTTGAGTGGAATTGTTCCATGTTTTAGCAAGTATCTCTGTAAGTATCAAATTTCGGCAGGGACTGTATCTGTATATTGGAGGCCAGCTGTGACTTCTAGAGGATTTAGTATCTGCTGAGAGCTGCATCTCAGGTTGATACTGCTTCGTTCCAATAGTCTTAAAGATACTGGAATTTAGGGATTTTTTTTTTCATATTTTAACCACATATGAGTTAAATTTTTCCTACAAAGTTTCCCTGAAGTTCTGAGATTCAAACTTGAAATACTTTTTCCTATCCATGTGCTCTTTTTTTCAGAGGTATTTTTAGTTTGGGAACTTCTTAAATAAATAGCTTACAATTACCAGCAGTGGCAGTCATGTTGTGTACTTCATTTGATGGAGTCAGTGTATTGAATCTTTTCATTCATGTTTGCACCCATATAGGAGTTAATTCTTGGGCTAAAGTAAGTCAGTGTTTGAAGCCTTTCTCTTAGCTCCATGGTATTTGAGTGCTGGGTTTAATTATAAGAATAAGAGCAGCAGTTTAAATGTTGATGTAAACTGTGTGAGGTTTAATTGTGTGACAGTATGGATTTTTACTTTACTAGTTGATTTTACTGTAATAATCCCACTACTGATTCGAGCATACGTTGATACACTCAGGGTTACATGACACTTGTGCACAAATACACGTTTTGAATCAGTGAATGTAGAAGGGTGTGCTGAAATTTGGTCTGTTCACTCAATGGCTCTGTTTTTATTAAGCTGTGTGGCAGCTCTCCTGTTACAGGTAGGAAATGGAAAAAGTGTAATGAGTTTTCATAGCCGAGTTGACTGATTTATTTTGTCCCTGTTCTTGGGTGGGTTTTGCTAACACAAGGTTATGAGTATTAAATGGAACATTTCCTTAAGGGGAATAGATGTCTTGGAACTCCTTGATTATCGTTCACTTTCTTTGAAAACCCAATAAATTAACTGACCATAATGTTATATTCATTGGAAACTGGGCTTTGGAAAGTGGTGCTAATTTTAGTTTTTTCTGTTCTTGTAGCTTAGATATCAACATGGGCTGAGTACTCCGGATCTAAGGCAAACTCTTCCTAACCTGAAAAACTTCATGGAGCTTGGGCTAATGGTTAGATGGTAAGTATTTTTTTTATAATTAAAGAGGTGCATGCTACAAAAAATTTAGCTGTAAAAGTTTTTCATATGCGGGCAGTTCCTCTTCACAAGAGGTAAGCATGCCTGGTGAAGACTGTGATTTCCCCAAAATACAGGCCATGTAAGATGTCTGGAATATTCTGTTTTCTTCTGTTCTTTTAACATCATCCACGGGATGGGCCCACAGCACTTCATTCAGGAGTGGGAGGGATGGGGGAAGACTGTTCGAAAACAAGTTGCGTGTTGATTGTTGTTGCTAAATAGGAAGCTACTTCAATGAGTAACTAAGGGTTGTAGTAACCTTCCAGGGAAATCTTGATGCTTCTGCTCTGATGCATTCTGGAGAATCCAGACTCACTTTCTGCTGTCTGTGTAAAAAATCAAAGCAGACTGGTTTCTATGTTATAAGACTAAAGTTATTGTAGGCTTATCTTGCAGCAGTTGTTTGAGCATGAGGCTTGACCAATTCTCCTTAAGCCCACTGAGATAAACTATAGTAAATGTGAAAGGCAAGTTGTCCTGGTTTCACTGTGATAGAACAACAAAATCAGTTTTCTATTCAGGAAATGCATTTCTGAGAAGACTGCAGTACTTGATTTTGTGGGAATAAGGTTGATAAGACACTTCATTTTATTTTTAGGTCAGATCTGGTACGTAGGTTGCCATACTGATCAAGGTCTTTAGCAGTTTCGAGTTTGTGAGGTGCAGAAGCTGCAGGGAGTGAAAACCAGGGCAGCTGACCCCAAGCTGGCCAACAAAATTATTCCATACCATAAATGTCACGCTCACTATAAATTGGGGAGTTTGCTGGGGATGGCCCTCTTTCCTCACTGGCTGCCGTGACAGGAGGGTCTTGGCCATCATTCTACTTCTGAGGCATATTCCTCTGCTCATTGTGGTTATCACACCTTGCGACCACTATATCAGCTGAGTATAACTCTATGCACTTTATATTAATATTGCTATTAATACTGCTTTTTATTTATTAAGTCTGTTTCTGTTTCAACCCATGGGTCTCCTTTCCTTTTCCTGATTCCCCTCTCGAGGTGAGGAGGAGTCATTGTGTGATAGAACAACTGCCTAAGTGACAACACAAGTGTATTTCTGCAGGTGTTAGATGCTTTGTAGTCTCATTTTTTCAGTTTGTGGTCTTTGAATTTTGCACGCTTGTGCAGTCTCTTACCTTAAGCAATTATTTTGTCCTGCATTCTCATCTTCATTCTTTGGGTGCCTCAATCCTACCCAAACATAGCATTGTGCTGTTTTAGGATCCCTAGGTTAATTATTCACTGGCCCAAAGTTGCACAGGTCTTGTGTGGTCTCTCTGTCATACCTAGCCCCACACAGGTGCTCTGGACACTCCAAGGTATTGAAAATACCATCCACTATGAGGTATCCCCACGAGGTTTTGCTGCCAGATGCTTTGGTGATGGATTTGAACTCCCTTGCTGCTTCAGTTTATCTGAGAAATAAATTATTCTGGCATATAGGATGCTAAATTGAGGGGAAAGAATGTGTCCAGTCTTCCTAGCAAAAACTAGTTATTCTTAATAAGATAATGAACAACAAAGCACTAATAGCCAAACCTGAGCATTTTGGGGCTGGTATATGGCTTTTAGGGGAGACTCAGTACGAGGCTTGAAATAATCTTTAAATCTGATGTGAAATGACACTAAATATTTAGGCACTGGCCCTTTTAACAGTAGAATTAAAGCTTTCTAGTGCTCTTCATGTTATAGCTGAATTCCTTACGTGTTAAACCAGCAGCAGTAGCAAAGCCTCTGTTAGTGTAATGCAGACCAGCCTCTTGCCATGTGTGGCAAGTACAGAAGCAGCATAGCATAAGGTAGATTTTTTTTTTCTGGTGATGGAAATAATGGTCTGAAATTAATGCAGGAAAAGTGTTACATGATAAATGGTTTGGGGTTGAAAACAGGAGGCAAACTGCTGATACATAGCCTAGTCTTATGTCCCCATTTCTGGAAATTTCAAGGATTTTATTTTTCTGATAAGGTTCTTATTGCTGCATTTTAGTAGTTTACTAAGCTTTAAAAGTCTTTTTCGTTCCTGGACTATGTAGAACATAGGAAGAACAACACATCCGTTCTGAAGACAGTATGTGACCACGCATGCTTTTCTGCAAAAATGAATGCAAGCTTTTTGTTATTACTCAATTTGAAAACTGTAAGAGCCAGTTTCAGAGTTAATGCCTCACAGTAGCACAGCTCAATATATCAGACTTCTGGGACAAAAATTCTACTGCGGTGGGTAACAGTGATGAAAATCCTCTGGGACGTTGTCATGCCACAGCTCTTTCCAGTCCTTATTTCTGTGTCACGCTTTATCTTTCATTCCTTGCACAGAAATACTGATCCTTATAAACCCTAAGCTAGTGTCCAAGTCATTTACTTTGGGAGGAGAGGAGTAGGAAAAAGTAGCATCTCTGAGCAATATCTTAAAAAATGTTGCCTGATGAAAATTCAACTCAGCCAACAAAACAGTGGAAGTAAACAGGCCCTAAGAAAAGGAAGCTCAGTCCCTTCTGCAGTTTTGTTCTGTCAGTGATTTCAGGCAGAGCTGGAAAGATTCTCTGTGCTTTTCTTCTTATCCCTTAGCAAGATGCATACGTGAAAGCTTTTGTCATTGGAAAAATATTACTGCCAGTTTTCATGTGGTATCCCTCATGTAAAAATCCTTAGATGCCTTGTGGTCACCTAAGCAAATCTGAAAATGAAAGGCCAAAATACCTAAACCATGACTCTCTAGCACTTGTGTATGCTCATCAGTAGACCGGGAGGGGTACAGGTCATGGATGTGTCCTTCAGTCTTTGAATAAGCAGAGGTAGGATGAATCTGGTCCATGTTAAATGGGAATAATTTTCGAAGTGTAGGTATCTAAGTTCTGGAGTCCCCAACAAAAGAAGGACATGGAGCTGTTGGAGCGAGTCCAGAGGAGACCAGAGAGATCAAGGGACTGGAGCACCTCTGCTATGGGGACAGGCTGAGAGAGTTGGGGTTGTTCAGCCTGGAGAAGAGAAGGCTCCAGGGAGCAACCTTCCAGTTTCTGAAGGGGTCCCACAGAGAAGGTGGGAAGGGACTTTTTGCAAGGGCATGGAGTGATAGGACAAGAGTGTATCGCTTTAAACTGAAAGGGTAGATTTAGATTAGGTATAAGGAAGAAATCCTTTACCGTGAGGGTGGTGAGACACTGGCACAGGTTGCCCGGGGAAGCTGTGGATGCCCCCTCCCTGGCAGTGTTCAAGGCCAGGTTGGATGGGACTTTGAGCAGCCTGGGCTGGTGGAAGTGTCCCTGCCCGTGGCAGGGGTTGGACTGGATCAGCTTTGAGGTCCCTTCCAACCCAAACCATGCTGGGAGTCTATGATCTGTTCTTCCTTTCTGGTGTGTACTGGCTTCGAAGAACTGATAATGGAAGCTATAGTTACGCCTTGAAGGTTTTGCCATCATAAAACTAGAGCATTTTTTTTTCCTATAGGTGATACACAGCCATTAGCAAGACAAAACACTTTTTTTTGGCTGGGTAATATTTCAAATTGCAGGTATATTAAGCATAGTTTTCTGGGAGTATCACATTCCCTCCTCCCCCCCCCATGCCTCATTTCCTTCGCACCTCCAAAACCTTGTATGAACAGTTGTTCATTTTGAACACTTTTTTTGTAAGGCTAATGATTCTAAACAATGCTTCTTAGTACCTCCTAATAATATAAATGGAAATGAGGCTTTACAGGGAGTCTAGCCCAAGGGGAAAACTGGCTAGACTTTCATAATTGGGCATTGCGGTTGAGCCCATACACAGAGTACAGATGCCCACTGTCTTGTGGATATTGTCTGATTACATGTATTTAAACAAGCATAAAAGCCACCAGCTGTTAAAATGAAGGTTTGAAGGAATTTTTTGTTTTTCTCGATACTGTAGGCAAGTCATCTGATACCCTTTGCCACAGACTGTAGTCGTTAAAGTATTTCCAGGTTATGAGAGCAGGAACATACAGAGCAGTGATGGGTTTTTCTTATCTACAACTTCATTTACACTGCCTGGTTGGTTTGGTTTTGTTGTTGGTTTCCTTCCTTAGCACTGTAGCTGCATTTTGCAGAATTGAAGCTCTGTCGAGTCATTATTGAACTGGTAAAAACCAACACTTACTCTGTACTTATTTAACTCCTAGCCCATGCATACTCCTCGGTTTTGCTTTTGGCTAGAGACATCTGTGTTTCTTTGCAGTCTGGAATGGAACTGACTCCCCTAGATATTCAGGAAAACTGAAATACTTCATTATTTCAGGCTTAACCTCTTTCTCTCATAAGCATCAATTTAGATTTGCGTACAAAATAGTTTCTTTACCCCTCCAGATTAAAAAAAAAAAAGGGCAACCAAAACCAATACCAATCCCTACAGATTTTGTAGAAGAGCTCACCTATTTCATACTTGTATTGGAGGAAATCTGTCATCAAAGTCTCTGCTTGAGGCTTCCATTGTTCTGCCTTGAGCTCTGGGCCAGCCCTTGGCCCCATTGAAGGTCTGCAGTGTCCGGTGCCTTTGCATCAAGGTTTAATTGCATTGCTGCTGGGTCCCTCTGCTTGGTGAGATTTGTGTTGTTTTGGTTTCTCAGGCATGACACTTAAATGATTAATATGTGTTTTCACATCCCAACACGTGTGATTTATTGCAGCAAGCTTGCAGGTCTACAAGCTCTGCTTCCCTCTTCATATCTCTCCTGGCACCTATATTCTGCTGTGTTTACTTTTCTTCCCCCTTACCCCTACTACGAAGTATTATTTTTGCTGTATGTAGACAAAATCAAGACAGATCAGTTGGTTTCCACACACTGTTACAGAGGCTACAGAACTGCAAACACTTATTTTTCTGATATCAAATCTAGATGTTGACTCTTAAGATGAAAGATGATGAGCCAAAGTTGTTGATTTAGGCTGTCCCAGTTGTGATCCCTCAGATCTTTTCTGTTTCCTTCTGGGAATAATTCTCTCATTTTCAAATTTTTTTAGTCCTGGTGTCTCACTGGCTTCCAGAAAAGCAGCTCATTTTTAAGATTAGCTTTTGCTGATGGAAAAGGCCCTATGCAGTTTTTCTCTTAAATTCTTTCTCTTTTGAGTATGCAGTTTATTCCAGCTTTTGAGAGACACCAAATCTTTGCTTATGTGTAGTCTGTACATTTTGAATGTTGTTTTATTCCTTTCTGTGTGTTCAGATTTCTCTTTCACAAGCCAGCCTCTTTAGATCCTGGTTGCATTAAGTCAAGAGACTCTTTCATTTTCTCTCCTATTCTTCCACTTAATTTTATTTACTCTGTGTGACTTTTGAGGGACAGTATTTGTGATTATTAGAGGCAAGTAAAGAGCACACTGCAGACTTGAGCAGTCCAGCGAGAAGGAATTTTTTCCTAGTGAATGGATTGTACAATAGGCTTATCTAGTGCTGGCAAATACAAGATACTTCTTTAGAAGATCTTGCCTGTAGTCAGGGAGATGTCCTTTTGAGCCTGCATTTAAAAGCTTTACCCAAAAATACTTGCGTGCCAAGGCTTAAATTTGTTTCGAAGGTACGTCTTGATTCATATACTGCTAGATTCAAGAAGAGCCCAAAACTGAATGTTTGAGTCAAGAAAACTCTGGTAGCTTAATTTATGATTTTTATTTTTTTTTAAAGTATGTGTAGAATTTCGTAGCTGCCAAAAGATGCAGTTTCACCTTAACTTCATGTTGGCAGCCTCCCTTTGCAGCCCTGTCACTGTTGTGCATTATTTAACCAGTAATCTCTAAGAAGGTGAGAAACTATTATTGCTTTTTAGCACAGTTGACATGATATTGGCTCGGAGCTGCGCTTGGAGCTTCAAACATTTCAGATGGCTATAAACCAACTTAAACACCTTCATTTAGAGTTCTTACTGCCATGAGGTCATAGTTTGCAACAAAAAAGATCAAATGGTGTTTAAGTTGTTTGGGTTTTTTGGTTTGTTTTTTTTTTTAAAAAGTCTTCTCATACCAAAGAGCTGTAGCTGTGGATTTTGGCTTTTGGCCAGACAATCAAGATTTAGTATTTTGACCAGCTGTGATCCAGTAATGTTCCTCAGAGGAAACATTTTGTGGGGAGGAAAAGATACATATTTGAGTCCGTGAATTGTATTCTGTGTCTCATACTGCTTTACAGTTTCTCTGAGCCCCTTGCAGACAGATTAAATAATAACAAGTGGATCTGACTGAAGGGAGTTTTTTCTTTTTATCAAAACTGCAAATGGATTACAACCAGAATCTGTTCACGCAGAAATTAACTTTAGAAATGTTTGTGTCCTACTTCAGTCGCTTTGTCTCGCCTGTTTACAGCATGGACTCTGAGTCGTATGCCTTGGGTCTGTAAGAATGCCCAAATGGACTAACTATTAACTAGTGAAAACTAATATTCTGGGGAGAAAACAGCTACTTTGTAATTTTGCTGCCAGTAAAACTTACAGGTGAACTTAGACTGTTATGAATTGACTTTTGAGATTTGGGCACAATTGAAACATTGAGATTGTTGATGATGTAATTCTCTTATCTATAACTTCCAATAAATGTGACGTTTCTTTGTCTTTTTTTTTAATTTAGGAATCCTGCTCCCTTGTGGGAACTATGCATACTCCTATATGTAACCAGGTCTAGTCTGTTCCAACTTGATGACTAAAAGTCAATGAGGCCTGATGACAGTTCATCAAATTAGATTTTATACTCCACTAGTCACAGGCCGTTCTTTTTGGGCAGGTGTCCACGTCCGTTTGCTGTTTCAGAACACTGACCAAGAAATTGTGGCTGGAAGCTGAACCAGCTCAGCCCTTGTCATTCAGGTCAATGTTGTACCTCAGAGTGAAGGGCTGCACTGCTGCAAGCCAAACTCTTTGCTGATGATGGTAACTTACAGTCTCTAAAGTTTCTGGGCAATTGGATGATAGTTTTCAAATGCAATGTGGGTTTTTTTTAATATATTTTATCAATTCTTTGAACTGTGAAGCTGATAAAGCATCTCTTTCTCTGGACTTTGCTTTGATGCAGTGCTATGAATTCTGGTAACAGTAGTTCCTCAAGGAAAGTGCAAATAGAATAAAGACCCTCCAATCAGATGCTAGTTTTCATTAAGATTAACAACAACCTTGCATTTCGGAGCTCTGTGCCCTCTGTAAACAATTACTTTTGAACCAAAACCTCAATTTGACTTCTCACCCTCACCTGGAGGGAGGTAATGGAACAGGAAAAGATCCTTTGACTTAACTGCTTAATCCACTGCACCTACAACAGTTTTGTTTTTATTTTACTTGCCTGCAAGGCTGTGACTGTTGTTTTGCTTAAACATATACAGAGAGCTATTAATCTTCTCCTGTTTACCTTCCAGACATTCATCACTCAGCCTGAATTACTTGCCTAGGTTGCCCATGTGGTCAAGAAGAGGCATCCTGAGAGGGGTGGCCGTCCCACTGACCACAAACAGGTCTCAGATGGGTATCACCCACCCTTCTCTCCAGTGCTCATTTTCTTTCTCCAGTGACTGTGGGAGGTGCCAAGGCAATGAACTCGTAGATGCCTGATCTCCAAAGTCTTTCATGCATATTTACTTTTTGTCTAAACGCCTTGGATGATACTGATGAGCAGTGAAAGCCATTCTATTGACTTCATTCTTGCTTTCTCAGATTTGGGCTGTTATCCCCGTATTTATTCCTGACTGAAGCTAAACCCGTCCTATTCATATTTATTGGCAGCAATGGACAGTATCAGAAATTTGCCAGCATATGTCTCCAGCAGCTTAAAACCTGGTTTTCCAGTCTTAAGTAAGCTCCATTTCATTGCATGTAGTTTAAGGAACCTGGCTGCATGTGCCTTTTGTTCTAATTCATTAGTTTGAATGCTTGTATGATAAATGAAGATCATTTCTGCTTTACTGCCTTAAGGGACAGCCCTTACGTACTCTATTAACTGGGAAGTTATTTTGTAGACGGGGAAGATTAGCTTTGTGTCGCTGCGACGTTTAGGCTGTTAGATCACTTAATATAGATCATTCTGCCAGTTCAACTTACTAAGGAAGGGAAGATTTTTTTTTTTGGCTGCTGCACTGAAGAGGTATTGTTCAGGCATACATAACGTGTTAGCTTGAATAGCCTTGTCATAACAAGCTCTTTAAAAACTTTCCTGTTCCTGCAAACTAATTAATTTCTCACTCACTTGCTTGTAAGGCCTAGATTTACAAAGGAATTTAGGCATGTTTCTTTTTATGAGGAGGTTACATTTACATGCCCACCAGAACAGTTTGTAAAGCTGCTTCTCTTGAGCTAATTAAGCACCACAGATTTCATGTTGGTTTACTCAGACACTTAGATTTCTTCTGCTGCTGCTTCTTTCTTCTGCTTCATAGAAAAGTTGCTGTTGTGTCTAAATTGGACTGAACAGGACTTGCTGAAGGTAATTTGAGGTTTGCCAATTAGACAGTCTCATGCCACGCTTAAGTCTTTGCCCTTGCATTTTGCTCACCAGTGTGCCTCTGCAGCTTCAAGAGCTGGGATTAAACCTAGGATTGCTTTCTGCTCATCTTTCCTTACACATTGTCTTCATCTGAGATGGCTCTTGTGAAATCTTGCAGCTTGTGCTGCAAGGTGATATATTCAACAGGAGGACCCACTCCAAACCTGTCTGTAGGCTGGTGTGCAGACCACTGTGTTTGTGACTTGTCTGGACCCTTTTCTGACTACTTGCATTTCAGGCAAGAGCTTTTATCACTAAAATACTGTGTAAAGAGTAGATAACCTTGTGATTGTTTGAGAAGCACTCATCTGTACATAAATCCACAAAGTACAGCTTGAAATTCTTCCAGGATTAGATTTTAATCTCTTATATGCCTATCCGAAGGCTGTGGATGGTTGAGTAAAATCCAGAGGAATGGCAGATTTTCCTATAAACCCTTTTTTATCATTGTGCCTAGATCAGGAGATAGGAAGCCCTCACTGCTTTACAGGGTGTTACAGATCTGATGCTTTGACATCAAACCTCTTCCCTATGCAGTGGATACTCTACAGAATAGTTAACACAATGCATCTGTCATCTCTGGTACGTGGAGGGAAGATACCCTTTTTTGCCTGTGTATCTTGTATTATTCTATCTGTTCCTGGTCTTGCTGCTTATTTCAAATGTGTGGGGTTGTTTCTCTGAAATCTGCAGCCC